>NW_017307634.1:158658-197738 GCF_000935625.1 Nanorana parkeri
TTATTTTTTATTATAATTTAGAATATTATTATAATAATTAAATAATATTTAATTTATTGCCATTTCCTTCCTACAGCTACAAACTACAGTGTAGACAAGCTGCGGTGCGGTGCGAAGTGGAAGGTTGCAGTTTTTTCGCTTTGCTTCGCTTTGCATCACTTCGCCTGCAGTGTGTCACAGCCTTTACTGTCTCAAGCCTCTCCTCTGACTCACGGTGTCTCGCAAATCTATCAAATCCTACTCACCCTCAGGACTTTGTCGGATCCATCATATCTTGCACAGTGGGAAACTGAACTGGGGGTAAAAAAAACTGTCAGAATTACAGAAAAATAGGATTTTTGTACTCACCGTAAAATCCTTTTCTCTCCGTTCATTGAAGGACACAGGGCAACAGATCGTAGATCCTGAATGGTAGGGTATATCGCCACCTGCAGGAGTAGGACGCTAGGCACATAACAAAAAAACAAGACAGCCTAGGGGCGGCCCCTGCTGGTGGCCCAACCCCTCACTTGCTGACAAGTCTCCAGTAAGTAACAAGCAGTTAGGAGTGTACACCCCACAAAAGAGGGCGGGACCTGTGTCCTTCAATGAACGGAGAGAAAAGGATTTTACGGTGAGTACAAAAATCCTATTTTCTCTCCCGTTCATTGAAGGACACAGGGCACCAGATCATAGATCCTGAATGGTAGGGACGTCACCAAGCAGTAACACACTGAGGGATGGGCAACAACAAACAAAACACCCAAAAGACCCCTCAAAGCGCCGCCTGCAACACTTTGCGCCCCAAACCAGCATCCGCCGATGCGAACACGTCCACCTTGTAAAATTTAACAAAGGTGTGAACAGAAGACCAAGTAGCGGCCTTACAAACCTGAGAAACAGAGGCCCCATGGCGGAAAGCCCAGGAAGCCCCAACAGCCCTAGTAGAATGGGCAGTAACAGGAAATGGAGGCTCACGCCCCTTAACGGCGTACGCCTGAATAACCACAGTGCGAATCTACCTAGAGAAGGTAGCCGCTGAAGCGGCCCGACCCTTACGAGGGCCCACCACGAGCACGAACAAGGAATCCGTCTCACAAAAAGAGGCCGTAGCCTCCAAATAGACACGAAGAGCGCGAACCACGTCCAAACAGTGGAGCACACGTTCCTTCCTATGAACCGGCTTCGGGCACAGGGAAGGTAAGACAATGTCCTCATTCAGATGGATTGCCGACACAACCTTAGGCAGGAAGGCCGGCCTAGGACGGAGAACCGCCTTGTCCCTATGCAACACCAGCAACGGAGACTTGCAGGACAAGGAAGCCAACTCCGAAACCCGCCGCACGGAAGTGATGGCCACCAAAAAGGCCACCCTCTGCGACAAGGACAAAAGCGGAATCTCCCGAAGAGGCTCAAAAGGAGATTCCTGCAACACGGAAAGCACGAGATTCAGATTCAGCAATGCGCGTCACCCCCTGAACAAAGGTATGAACCAGAGCGTAAGACGCCAAAGGCCGCTGGAACAGCACTGCCAAGGCAGAGATCCAGCCCTTCACAGTACTCAAGTCCAGCCCCTGAGCCACCCCGCGCTGCAAGAATTCAGCTGACGGAGAATAAACGCGAGGACAGTGCCCCAGCCTCACACCAGGCAAAATAAGCCCTCCATGTACGAAGGTAAATCCTCCGAGAGACCGCTTTGCGCGCCCTGAGCATAGTGGAGACGACTGCATCGGACAACACTGGCGAGTCCTCAGACCTTGGAACGGAGTTTCAGGAGCTTGTCCCGAGGAAGAAAGACCCGGGCCGCGACAGTGTCCAGAACTAAACCCAGATACTCCAGGTGTGGAGAAGGCACCAGGCAAGACTTTCGCATGTTCACCTCCAAGGACCGCACCGTGACCTCCAGAGTCGTCACCATCGAAGAATGCGACTCCGCCCGTAGGAGCAGATCGTCCAGGTACCCCACGATCAAAACCCCCCAACAATGCAACAGCGCCAGGATCTGGGCCAGCACCTTGGTGAACACACGCGGGGCTGACGCCAACCCGAAGGGTAGCGCCACAAACTGAAAATGCTTCTCCCCCACCGCGAAACGTAGATACCGCTGATGAGACTCGCAAACGGGTACATGAAGGTATGCATCCCGTATATCGATGGAGGCCAATAGATCTCCCTGACGAAGCCAGGCCACCACGGACCGGATCGACTCCATCCGGAACCGACGGACCCGCACGAAGGTGTTCAAGCACTTGAGGTCCAGGATGGGCCGCACCCCCTCTTTCTTGGGCACAGTAAACAGGTTTGAATAAAACCCTTTGAACCCATCCGAGGACGGAACCGGCACAATCACCCCCTGGGACAAAAGGTCCGCCACAGCGCGACGGAGATCCCCCAACCGCGAAAGAGAGAGTCGCGCGTTGGACGGGAAGAACCGGTTTCCCGGACGGGACAGAAACTTGATCTTGTAGCCCGAAGAAACCAGCTCCCGGACCCAAGAGTCGGAGCTGTGGGCCAGCTAAAAATCCGCAAAGAGCCGAAGGCGCCCCCGCACCCTGGGAACCAGAGTCGGGGCCCGAACTTCATGCGGACTGGGGCTTGCCAGCGGCTTGGCAGACTTGGGCTGCCATGGACGCTTGGAGGATTGGGAAGAGGAGGACTTGTTAAACTTACCGCCCTTGTCGGAGGGCGGGGCGAAAAAACCGCTCGTGAGCAGAGAAAGCAGGCCCAGGCTTACAGCGCTGCTCCTTCTTGGGCGCCTGGGGAAGGAAGGTACCCTAACCCCCCGTCAGATCCTTAATGATCTCATCCAAGGTGGAACCAAACAAACGGTCCCCAGTAAAAGGCAACTCCTGTAGAGCCTTTTTGGAAGCCTGATCAGCCGACCAGCATTTAAGCAAGAGCAAACGGCGAAGTGTCACCGCCAAAACCGGCACCTTGGACACCAAGGGCGCCGCATCCAAGGCCGAATTGCAGACATAGCGAAGGCCTTGCACCAACTGGTCCGCCAATTCCACGAAAGCGGGGGAGACATTCTCACCCGCAAGCCCTTGATGTAACATCTTTGCCCACTCAGTTAGAGAGTCTGCGAGACCAAAGCAGACGCCAAGACCGGACGCATGAGAGCGACTGAGACAGAGCACAGAGACAGCAAAAGCGCCTCAGCCTTCCTATCGGAAGCGTCCTGAAAGGACGGAGAATCCCCCACCGGAATAACCGTGGCCTTGTTTAAACGAGAGACCGGGGGATCCACCACCGGCGGCGAAGAAACTGGAGTACCAGGGGTCACTGGAAATTAT
The DNA here is from genome assembly GCF_000935625.1 of Nanorana parkeri. Taxonomy (NCBI): domain Eukaryota; kingdom Metazoa; phylum Chordata; class Amphibia; order Anura; family Dicroglossidae; genus Nanorana; species Nanorana parkeri. Next base: position 161,934 of record NW_017307634.1, read on the forward strand.
TTGGTGTCACCGGGGATGTGCTGTGTCACCGGAGATTGTTTGGTGTCACTGGGGATGTGCGGTGTCACCAGTGATTGTTTGGTGTCACCGCGGATGTGCGAGGTCACCAGAGATTGTTTGGAGTCACCGGGGATGTGCGGGGTCACCGGAAATTGTTTGGTGTCACCGGGGATGTGCGGTATCACCGGAGATTGTTTGGAGTCACCACGGATGTGCGGGGTCAACGGAGATTGTTTGGCGTCTCCGGAGATGTGACTCTGCACTGCTCAGGGGGAGGGACCACTATGCATATTAATGATGCACGTGCACGAGAGAAGCAAAGCATTGTGGGAAAAGGAGTTTTTCCACCCTCTACACCAGGGGTCAGCAACCTTACACACTCAGAGCCATTTGGACCCGTTTCCCACAGAAAAGAAAACACCGGGAGCCACAAAACCCTTTTGACATCTAAAATGAAGATAACACGGCATATATCGTTTTTTTACCTTTATGCTATGTATATAGGTATATGTGGGCATAGTAACGCACTGGACTCGGGGCTTACCTGAGACCCCACCTGAGTGTGACCCTGCAGAGGACACCATAGATCCTGCACAGCCCATCTGAGACTCTCTATGGTGGGCTCTGCAGGGCCTTAGGTGGGCTGGTCCCTGGGTCCCTTTCCCTGTACCTCCTCCCAACTCCTCTTACCTAGTGCTGCTGCTGCTGGGGCCAGGCCTCCTCCACCCCCTCCCCTGTCACCTCTGCCATGAAGCCCCTGGTACAGCTGATACTCATGTAAGAGGCCCCCCAGGCTGCCCAGACCCTTCACATGGGTACCGGCCATACACACACTTCTCCTCTCCCGCCACCTGTTACTAGGGATGCAGCCGGGAGAGGAGGTGAGTCACAGGACCCACCCCCTTGCTGAGAAGCCCGTCAGAAGTGTGGGGCCCTGCACTGCCGCATATTCCACTAGAGGGTGGCCCAGGACCGGACCTCACTGGACCCCCCACAGCCTCAGGCCCCGGCGGTAGTTCCGTCCCTGGACAGGGAGCCGCATCAGAGGGATGAAAGAGCCACATGCGGCTCCAGAGCCGCAGGTTGCTGACCCCTGCCCTACACTGTAGTTTCCTCTGCACAAAGCAGCCTGGCAGCCATTAAAAAAAGCATGTGGAACCTGAAAGGACAACTAAAAAAAGTAAGTTTTTGTGTTTCTATCCAGGATCTGCATATGCCGGCATCATCTACACACTGTGTACATTGCTGCCATATGTTTCTTTAAGAATGCCCCCGCAAAAGGTGGAAATGTCCTTTAAGGCTGGGTTCACACCTAGCGACAGCGTTTTTGTGCATTTTTATGCATGTTTTATGCGCATAAATCAAATGACGCATTTTTGTGAGCAGATTCTAGCTCATTGATGTTAATGAGCGAATGCGTGTAAAAACTTGCAAAAACACAGCAAATGCGCGTTTCCTATTGAGTCTATGGGGCCAAAATGAGCTGTAATATGCCAAAAAAAAACCTCATGTACTTTTTCCAGCGACAGGTGTTTTGCTTATTGCAACAAAACGCTCAGATGTGAACAGGGCCATAGAAATAATGGGATTTTTTGGGGCGGGCATATTTTTTGAGCGTTTTCTAGGGCAGAAAAATCGCTATAAAAGGCTCAGTGTGAACCAGGCCATAGACAGAACTGGACACTTTCTGGTCACCAGGTCACCAAGGTGATGAAAAAATAAAATATCTGGCTACTACGGGTTATTTACAGTGATTGCCACTGGGGAGGCGGTCAATTAAATGCTAGGCTTATATTTTTTAAAGCCAACACTGCGCAAGCACGTACCAGCTAATGTATTCATAGTCAGCAATGTGTGAGAAACACTGAGCTAATTCAGGCCGATGTGTGAGAAAGGTGAACTTAGCTCAGAGGTCTGCCTCACACAACATCAGCTGTCAACAGCCACATAAGCTGCTAGAAACAAGAGTTTAAATCCTCCATTACATAGTGTATACACTATGATTGATAAATCGTGTGCACTGTGCTACTGCTCATAAACGTGCATAAACTTCCAAACAATGTGTACATTTTCATAAACATAAATGTTCAAACATAATAATAAACAATATGACAATATTCAATAATAGTCCTTAGTAAAGCCGTATAAAATGCTTTTGTGCAAAATCCACAATGATCCTCTGAAATAAAGTGCTCCCGACTCCCGATGTGTTAAGGCAGGGATCCTCAAACTACGGCCCGCGGGCCGGATACGGCCCGCTAAAGTCATTTACCCGGCCCGTCCATCATGCAGAGCAGAAACGAGGAGGATCGGGTAAGTGACCTGGCCGCAATATACAACATCTCCACCAGTGACCACATCCCTCGCTCCTATCCAAGGGACTATGTCTGACTTACAGCCTGTGAATCCCCACTAGATATTGACCAGAAAGGTAATAAACATTCTTCTTCACAAGTTTGCCCGTGCAGGTGCTTTGGAAGTGCATTGGAGGTGAGAGGTCAGGGAGGGAGCCAAAGAAAAAAAATATTGTATAAGGGTCTTTAGTTGCTTATGTCCACCACTGTACTGTACATGTGCTCACTTTACTCAGCTGGAATCCGGCTAGGCTTGCACAGGTTCTCTCTCTCAAAGTTCTGGTCCAGGCCTCATTATGGTGTGACTTGGTGGGGGCTCATCCTGCTGTGACCTGGTGGGGGGCTCATCCTGCTGTGCCCTGGTGGGGGGGGGCATCCTGCTGTGACCTGGTGGGGGGCTCATCCTGCTGTGCCCTGGTGGGGGGGGGCATCCTGCTGTGACCTGGTGGGGGGCTCATCCTGCTGTGCCCTGGTGGGGGGGGGCATCCTGCTGTGACCTGGTGGGGGGCTCATCCTGCTGTGCCCTGGTGGGGGGGGGCATCCTGCTGTGACCTGGTGGGGGGCTCATCCTGCTGTGCCCTGGTGGGGGGGGGCATCCTGCTGTGACCTGGTGGGGGGCTCATCCTGCTGTGCCCTGGTGGGGGGGGGCATCCTGCTGTGACCTGGTGGGGGGCTCATCCTGCTGTGCCCTGGTGGGGGGGGGCATCCTGCTGTGACCTGGTGGGGGGCTCATCCTGCTGTGACTAGAATGGAAATGGCACCTTTTTTCTGACAGATGTAACAGAGCTACTCAATAGTTTAAATGTGCAAACTTCAAGGAAAGGGGAAGCTCATCTCTGAAATGCATTCACATGTGAAAGCATTTGAAGTCAAATTAGACCTCCTCATTAAACAAGTGAAGGAAGAAAACTTCTGCCATCTCCCCACAACGCAAAGCCTGTTGGCGGAGAAACCAGCAGTTGCATTCCCAAACAAAACATGTGTGGATTCACTGCAAATGTTGCAAAGGGAGTTTCAAATTAGATTTAAAGAGCTTCAACTCCATGAACAGGACATACAGCTTTTCAGGAACCCATTTTCTGTTGACATTGAAAATTTACCAAATGGAATTGGCCGAACTACAGAATTGTGATTCTCTGAAAGACGTATTCAAGTCAAGTGGCCTTACTAATTTCTATGCATCTCTCCCCTCTGAGACATATCTTAATCTCGGGAACCATGCACTCAAAATGGCAACCATCTTTGGCAGTGCCTATGTCTGTGAACAAACTTTTTCCAGAATGAAACTTCTGAAATCTCCAACCAGATCCAGACTAACTGATGAACACTTGCATCACTTGTTACGACTAGCAGTGACAAATATGGAACCGGACATTGACCATCTCTTTAGTCAAAAGCAGGCCCATACTTCCCATTGAAATACTATTAAGTTTATGTTAATTACAATTGTTCATTTTCAATAGTGTATTGTTTTTTGCACTATAAATAAAAAGGTATGTGCAGTGGGCATTGGAATTCGTTAAAAATGTTTTCAAACTATAGTCCGGCCCCCCAACAGCCTGAGGGACAGTGAACCGGCCCCCTATTTAAAAAGTTTGAGGACCCCTGTGTTAAGGTAACTGAGAACACGCTCACCAGAGATCCATGACCATATAACTCAATGGTCAATAAACGTAATTGTATGGTACAGAACCCCCCATAGACTCCACCAGATGTTCCAAGGCGTGCCAGACACGTGCTGGCGCTGTGGCTCCTCCCCTGCGGATATGCTTCACATCTTCTGGTCATGCCCACTAGTGACCCCTTTCTGGTCACAGGTCAGAATGATAGTCCAAATTTTTACAGACCACACTGTCCCACATGAACCGGCATTCTTCCTCCTCCACCATAATCATTTCCCGCCTAAGAGTTACTCCCGATCAGTTCTAGTCCACTTACTGAATGCTGCCCGTGCTTGTATACCCCTGTTCTGGAAACAGGTGACTCCGCCTTCGGTCTAGCTTTGGTTTTCCAAAGTAAACGACATCAGACTCATGGAAGACCTCACCAGCTCCGTCAAGGGCACCTCCTCCAGATTCTCGGCCTCCTGGTACTACTGGATAGACTACACTACCTCTGCAGAATACCGCGCGATCATGGACTCCTGAATGTTAGCGATCGCACACTGAGACCAACTCCGGTCCTTCTCCCTTCAGCCCCACTGCCTACCCACTACCCCCACCATCTCGTCTTGTGTTCCCTCCCCTTCCTCCCCTCTTGTATGTGATAAACCCCTGACCCTCTCACCTACCTTACCAATGCCCTCAACAGAATTGTTCCCGCAAATACACGGATAGGTCACCACTTGCTATGACAAATGCCATAGCATCATGGAGAGTGGGGGCCCAGTGGTCCGCCGATGCTGTTGGGCTAGCCTATAAGGCTGGTCGACGGAGGCTGTGTCACCCCCTCGACGGTAGAATTTGTGTATACCATTTATGCACCTGGTAGACTTTCTGTGACCACATGTATGACGTATATACAATGTATATAAGCGCCTGCGCTTCTGGATTTACCGAGTAGTATAATGACATGGGAGGTACATCCGGATGGCTGGCCACAGGGTCGCAAAGGTTAGGCCTCCCGGATCAGCCACCTGTACCTTAGAGAGAGTGCCCCACTATGTATGTATACACCATGAACCATCTGGGGATTCTGTTGTTTGGCTATTCCTTGTATGTAAACCCCTTACTTGTCACATGTCTTGAATGTCTTCTAAGTACCGGGACCAGCGAGTCCGCATAGGTACAAATCTCTGGTATTGAAAACTTTAAATAAAGAATTTATAAAAAATAAATAAACGTAATTGTGTTGAGTGTCTTCTGAATAAACAAATCCTCGTTTTTGTATTACATGGCAGGTGCCGCTCACTCAGCGAGGGGAGAAATCCAATATAGAAGGGGAATAAATGCGCCAAATGGTGAAGTACGTAAAAAAACTGAATTTATTGCAACAATAAAACACACTTACAAGATAGCCAGAATGAAATCGCCTTGCAGCAAACAATCGATTCCACCTAAGCAAACCAGAACCAGAAATCCACCTGCAAGTCACCTATGGTGTAACCTCAGTACGTGTCCTATCCTTTCCGACGCCTTTCGTCCCTTGACTTTTTCCAGGAAAGGTTCACATGATGTGAACAAGATTTGGATTTTGGATTTCTCCCCTCGCTGAGTGAGCGGCACCTGCTGTGTAATACGAAAAGGAGGATTTGTTTAATCAGAAGAGTGAATATCCCATCTATGAAAGACACTCACCATAATTACGCTTATTGACCATTGAGTTATATGGTCATGGATCTCTGGTGAGTGTGTTCTCAGTTACCTTAACACATCGGGAGTCGGGAGCACTTTATTTCAGAGGATCATTGTCACATTGTGGATTCTGCACAAAAGCACTTTATACGGCTTTACTAAGGACTGTTATTGAATATTGTCACATTGTTTATTATTATGTTTCAAAATGTATGTTTATGAAAATGTAAACATTGTTTGGAAGTTTATGCACGTTTATGAGCAGTAGCGCAGTGCACACTATTTATCAATTTACTTATTTATAGTACATCAGTTGACACTGTTTAGTGTAATCATTGCATTTACTTTAGGAGAATATTTAGTGCAGCACATTCATCCATAATTACTTATCCCAATCCACACTGATCATCTTAATACGTATTGCTCATGCCAATCCACACTAATAATCTTCATCCATACTGCTCATCCCACTCCACATTGATAATCCTAATTCACATTGCTCATCCCAATCCACGCTGATAATCTTAATCCATAATGCTCATCCCAATCCACACTGATAACCTTCATCCATAATTACTTATCCCAATCCACACTGATCATCTTAATCCGCACTAATAATCTTAATCCATACTGCTCATCCTAATCCGCACTGAATCCTAATCCACATTGTTCATCCCAATCCACACTGATAAACCTCATCCATACTGCTCATCCCAATCCACACTAATAATCTTAATCTATGCTGATTATCCCAAACAACACTAATAATCCTAATCCACACTGATCCCAATCCACACTGATGATCTTAATCCATACTGCTCATCCTAATCTGCACTAATAATCTTAATCCAAACTGCTCATTGTAATCCATGCTGCTGATCGTAATACATACTGCTCATTGTAATCTGTACTGCTCATTGTAATCATTCATTTCTGACTGCCCCACACCCCGAATAGACCATCCTCACTGTTCCTGAATTCCTCAGACCCTATCTGTCCAGGGGAACTGATTCTGATAACAAGCTGCCTAATATTATCAGATTGGGTTCCCCCTGCATCATGGCTTCCACGATAAGGGTCAGAGTCATGTGTGTATGCTCTCTCTGAATGCCCCACACCCCAAATAGACCACCATTACTATTCCTCAGACCTTCTCTGTCCAGGGGGAAACCCATTCTGATAGCAAGCTGCCTGTTGCCATCAAATTTGGTTCCCCCTCCAATATGGCTTCCACTCCATTTCAAGGGTCAGAGCCATGTGAGTATGCTATCTCTGACTGCCCCACACCCCAAATAGACCACCCGCACAGTTCCTCAGACCCTCTCTGTCCTGGGAAATGGATTCTGATAGCAAGCTGCCTGTTGCTATCAGATGGTTCCCCCTTCATCAATGTTTCTACGCCATTTCAAAAGGTCAGAGTCATGTGTGTATACTCTCTCTGAATGCCCCACACCCAGAATAGACCATTATCACTGTTCCTCAATTCCACTGAGCCTATCTGTCTAGGCGAAACCGATTCTGATAGCGACCTGCCTGTCGCTGAATAGCCTATTGCCTATTGTTGAAGTCTATGCTCGAATTACAATTTTAATTGCATTTTTCACATACATTTTTTTATTATAAGCTTCATCACATAAAACCAGTACTTGCAGAGCTTGTCAGACTAAAGGAATCTTGGTCAAGTGCTCTTCACCAGCAGGGCCATAATAAGAGTATCATGGAGGATCTGTTGCTGAAGATTTTGGTTGCCCTTTTTTTGGAAATACACTGTCAGTGGTTACCAGGGCCCTCTTCCTCCTGTCCAAGTCCCCCTAAGTAGCAAAATACCAGTGGCCGGTCACATCTGCGACTGCTGTGACCCTTGTAGTTCTGCCACTGCCTAATCTACTCTGTGTTGTCGTACATGAATTCTGTTATCCTCCTCTGGCCGGTTTCTGTTGTTGCCTGCCAGTGCCCTTTCCAGCGATCCTCTATGGAATTAGGTGATCAGCACCACCACCACCACCGAGTCATCGGCCATGCTGGGATCTAGAATGAATCTGGCTATTTATTTTGTGTAGTATACTAAGTTGAGTAGCTATATTCTTATTAAAGGAGAACTATGGGGTCAGTGGTTTTCCCCATAGTTCTCCTTAGGGTAACGGGAGGACACAAACTAGAGTCCTCCCGTTAACCTAAGCTCAGTATACCGCGACCTACAGCTCGCGGTATACTGATCCTCCAGCAACTCCTTCGACAGGTCTTTCCAGAGGCCTTTTTCTATTCTGGGATGTCCCAGCATGGCCCATGATTCCATGAGGTGGAAATTGGAGTGATCCAGCGCTGCTATTAAGGAAATGAATGAGGAGGCTACCTTTCTTTTCTAAAGAACTTTGTACATCATTAACATGTCATACTTTGCGGCAGAAGATTGGGAGCATGCCATTCATGTTATGTTTCAAGCATTATTGGTCATTTAATTGACCTTCCAGCAATGTGGATTTGTGCAAATGTTGTGTAGTGGGACCCTATAATTAATTAGAGGGGATGGTTGCTAGTTGTAGTTGGGTTTTGGGGTGAACACCAAACATGGCAGCATACGAATGGGTATAGCTCCACCCCTCTACAAATTACAGGACTGGATATACTATAAATTAAACGCTCCTCCCAAGGCCACCATTCTCCTTTTTTTCCCTCAATGCTCAAGACAAGTTATACTGGTTTTCTCTTACCCTCACTTGCCGGTTTCCTCCGGCCTACCGCACAGGTTCAAGCCCCTCCTGTAGCAAAGTTCCATCTGTTTGGTAGCTAAAGGTGCTTTAAGATGGAAAACACCCCTGTCATTTTTTCCTCAGGTGGTTTTGCTGGTCTCTGAGCTCCCTTGTACCTTGTTCAGAGAGCGCACTGCTGTCGTCAGACGCCGAACGTAGCAGTCTGGGAGCATCTGCGGTTGCTAGGCTACCGGCCGCTCCTCCTTTTCCTTGCTCACAGCTCAACCGCTTCCTAGATCTGAGCATGCATATTTAAACATCCGGTCAGCCACTCCCGCGCGCGAGCGGGAACCGGCCCAAATTTAAAAACAGGCAGCCATGTCTGTTTATCTACAAGCAATCCGCCGGCTATAGAGCCGGCGGATCGCTTGTATAAGGTGCCGGTCCTTGTGTGTCCCGTCCCCCCCTGGTCCCAGGCTCTGCTGTGCGAACATGCGTCGGGTGCGCATACGTGCGAAAATGATGATTGCGCCCATTACGCCGCACATGTTACATATCGCTGCAAACATTGCAGTGAGAGCAATAATTCTAGGGCCGTTAATCACCGATAACACTAAACTGATGAGCGGTAAAAGTTTTTAAAGCGTTGCCTATGGCCAATTTTGGGTGTGGTCGTTTTCTGCGATTTCGCGCACAATTTTAGAGCTCGACATGTTTGGTGTCTATTTACCCGACGTGACCTCGTCTTTTATATTTTACCAAAAAAATTTGGCAACAAGAATTGTTTCCTAACTTAATGTTAAAAAAAACTTTTATTTTTCAAAATGTTCAGTAATTTTTCCTTTATATAGTAAAAAATTAAAGCCGCAGGGGTGATTAAATACCACCAAAAGAAAAAACTCTATCTGTCCCAAAAAAATGGTATAAAATGCATTTCAGTACAGAGTTGCATGATGGAATAAATGTCAGTCAAAGTACTGCAACGCTGAATACTGAAAAATGGCCTGGCCAGGAAGGGGGTGTAAACACCTGGTCTTCAAGTGTTTAAACACGCTGGCTGTCGACTCCAGCGTGCAGCGCCGGCACGGAATCTGTGACTCTACAGCCAGCCTGCACCTGTGATGACACTGTCCCACTGATCTCATCTGCTAAATGTAGGCATATCCTTATTTGGTTTCGTGGATTAGCAAGTATTTTATATAACTGTCTGTTACAGTGCGAGATTCCTGCAGAGTATAACATAACTTGGTGTCATCTGCAAACACAGAAATAGTACTTTTAATCCCCAATTCTATGTCATTAATAGGTTAAACAGTAAGGGGCCCAACACTAAACCTTGAGGGACACCACTAACAAACTCAGACCATTCAGAGTATGAATCATTGATCACCACTCTCTGAATACTGTCTTTAAGCCAGTTTTCTATCCTATTACAGATTGAATGCTCTATACCTACTGACCTTAACTTATACATTACCACATGTGGGGAACTGCATCAAAGGCTTTTGCAAAGTCCAAGTATACTATATCCACAGCCATTCCTCTGTCCAATGTATTACTTACTTCTTTATAAAAAAGAATGTAGGTTTGTTTGACAACTTCTGTTCTTTGTGCATCCGTGCTATCACTTATAATATTATTTTCAAGCAAACACAATTGCATGTGATCCTTGATCAAACTTTCACGTATCTTCCCAGCTATTGAAGTTAAACTTGCAGGTCTGTAATTACTTGGTAAAGACTTTGATCCCTTTTTAAATATAGGCACCACAGTGGCTTTGCGCCAATCCATCGGTACCAAGCCAGTCATTAGAGTCTCTAAAAATTAGATACAATGGCTTTGCAATTACACCTTTTCTTTGATTATATATAAAAAGGCATACTGTACCTTGGGGCAGAAACAAAGTAAGATGAATATGTGCGGTATGCATGCACACAATTGCTGAACAGTAAACTGTAACTACAGCCTGCTGAATAGAGAGTGCTCATCAGAAAGTCGCATAGTGTAAACTGAAATAGGGACAGAAGCTGGACTGCCATTATTCACCTTTTTTTCTCTGAATATGGTCTTTAAGCCAGTTTTCTATCCTATTACAGATTGAATGCTCTATACCTACTGACCTTAACTTATACATTAGCCACATTCTTCAAACCGTTTTTAACCCTTTTTTAAACACCGCTTTCCTGTCACTGGCTCCCCACTTCCATTTTCCACATTACCACAGACTGCTCCTGATTCCCAGCCATCCCAGCCTTCTGTGCGCCATTCTCAATTCACCCTCCAGCTGCCCTACCAGATCCTCTGTCACAACAACCAGCTTTTTTTGCATTACTGGCTCCTCCTCCGCTGCTGATCAACCAAGCCCTCATTTTCAGCTCTCCCAGAAAGACAGATACTTCTTTTTCTCCAAACCAGGATTCCAGCCGCTATTCCAAGACATCTCTCCACTGGACCCATCTGCTGTTTCTCCACCGTCTAGGACAGTAGAGGAACCTGCCAACGCGGCTTCATTCGCACAACGGACATCAGATGGGCTCCCCCATGTGAGTGAAATTTCAGCCTGTTTATCCTGCTTGTGTCGCGGTACCACATGACCAGTGCGCTGGTCGGTTGTCTTGTGGTCCTTTTTAGATACACACATTGCCATCAGCTACACACTACAAAGTGGTTTCTGAACATGAAAGAACTCTCCTCTGCAGCCTGACATTTGTAGTTGCATGTTAACATTTTTACCAAATTCGGTATCTCAATGAGTGCAACATTGTTATTCTTAACATTCAGTGACGGACCTAAGGGACAAAGGGCCCCGGTGCAAGATGTTTTCTCGGGCCCCCTCCATGTTCAGAAGCCTGTCGCGCTGGCTGCACTGGCAGTAGGTCTTCCCCTGGAGGAGAGTATAGCACACATTGATCTCTATATACACAGTGATCTCTATATACACTGAGTCTCCATGATTTAAAGAACTGAAACCCAAAGAATGAAAGGGGTGGGCCAGAGGCCAGGGACAGTAATGCTGAGGAGGAAAGGGTAGGTGATGCGGAACGTCCTCCAGCCAGGAAATTAAGTATGCTCTATCTGACTTGCTGCAAATTCTTTCAAATGCACATTGTGAAATCAGAGTAAGCAATATCAGTACATGACAGTACAACAGTGCAAGACTGACGGTAAGGCTGGAGTTTTGCTTTAACATACAACTATTCAGTTCTCACAAGCTTTCCATGGCGATGTGGCCAAGTCGGTTCACGTTTTGACAGGTCCCAGGGATGAGAACCGGGACCTCTCTGCTCATCCCATCAGTGGTGTAGCGTGGGTTGTGAGCACCAGGGACAAGGCAAGTGTTGCCCTGGCTGTTCAGGTTCTATGGTAGGCTATGTGGGGTCTGTGGTGGGCTGTGTGGACACTATGGTGAGCTGTTCAGACTCTCAGATGGGCAGTGCGGGGGTTAATGGCGGTCTGTGTGGCTCTCAGGTTGGTGTGCGGGGTTAATGGTAGCTGTGCATACTCTCAGGTGGGTGTGCAGGGTTAATGGCGGTCTGTGTGGCTTTCAGGTGGGCAGTGCAGGGTTAATGGTTGTCTGTGTGGTTCTCAGGTGGGCAGTACGGGGTTAATGGCAGTCTGTGTGGCTCTCGGGTGGGCAGTGCGGGGTTAATGGCAGTCTGTGTGGCTCTCGGGTGGGCAGTGAGGGGGTTAATGGCAGTCTGTGTGGCTCTCGGGTGGGCAGTGCGGGGTTAATGGCAGTCTGTGTGGCTCTCGGGTGGGCAGTGCGGGGTTAATGGCGGTCTGTGTGGCTTCAGGTGGTCTATGCAAAGTTAGTCTGTGAGAAGTTAATGGTGGTCTCTATGTTGTATGTCAATATTTCATCCAACACTGGGATTAAACTCTTCATATCTTTTTTTTTTTTTTACTACATAAAAAGCACCAAATCTCCTTTATTCTATTCAGTCTTTAATCATTGTAATCATTTAATCAGAGAAAAGATTATAATAAGCAACAATACAGTGTAACGTTCACTATTATAATCCATTTTTCTAATTAAATGAAATTACACGGAAACTCATTTCCCGATATCTTATCAACCTGCCTTTTTTCAACAAATACTATCCTCAGTTTTTCCTGAGCAATGCCTCCGACAAGACTAGAGGGGTTTCCATTTGCCTTGCTAAAAATGTCTCATTTCGCTCGTTGCTGGAGATAGGAGACCCCGAGGGACGATATTTATTATTGAAAGGACATTTAAACGACACCTTAGTTGCACTCTTGTCCTATTATGCCCCCAACTCGGCCCAGGTTTCGTTTTTCACTTCTATGCTAAAAACCTTACTACCTCATTTTGAAGGCGCAGTGATCTGTGCAGGAGATTCTAATCTTGCCCTGGACAGTAATTTGGATAGGTATTATACTGGAGTATATAGACCTAGACGTTCCCAGAAAGCTGGTACGCGCCTTGCAAAATTGCTGTATTCTCATTCTCTAATAGACATATGGAGGGAAATGAACCCTGCGGTGAAAAGACTACACGCATTTTTCCTCAGCACATCATAGTCATGCTAGGATAGATCACTTCTTTGTCTCCGCTTCTCTTGTGCCTCTGGTTGCCTCCTCCATCATTAGGGAGACGGCATGGTCAGACCACTCTTTGGTGTTGATTGGACTCACTAAACTAACACTAGCTGCTAAACCTTTTTGTTGGCATTTGAACGAATCTCTGTTGGGGGAGGCTGCAGTACTGGGTGAGGTCCACTCACACTTGGAATCCTATTTTGTTATCAATGCCACACCTGATATGTCCCCTACTATTGTATGGGCGGCCCATAGGCAACAATTCGAGGCCGACTAATGGAATTGGCTACCAGAATAAAGAAGAGGGCAACCAGACGCATAAATGAACTGGACACGGAATTTCAAAGTTTATCTCGGGCTCATAAGCAGACCTCCGTCATTAGATCTTTTGAAATCCCTGGATAAAACTAGATTAGAATTGAACTTGTTACTAACTACTAAAGCGGAAAAAAGTATTCGATGGTCAGATAACAAATATCATGTCCATAAAGACAAAATTGGTACCCTCTTAGCCACTAAACTATCCCCTAAACCTAGAGTTTACACGTTCCGTAAAATTCGATGTACCTCTGGTGCATACTCATTACATCCAGCAACTGTTCTTCAGGAATTTCACTCGTTTTTCACTAAACTTTATCAGGATAACACTCCAGTTTCATTTGATTCATTGAGATCATTTCTCAGTGAGGTTCACCTTCCATCCCTGTCATTGGATCATTCCATGATAATGGAAGCACCCATCTCGGCACTGGAAATTAAACAAGCTATCAAGCAGGCAAAATTGTCATCGGCTCCGGGTCCGGATGGACTGCCTGCCTTATACTATAAGAAGTTTTCGGATGTCTTGGTGCCTCACTTATATGGGCATCATTCCGAAGGGGAGGTGGGTTGGTGTCGCCTCATACTCCTCTGGCTCCCGTCTTCCACAATCCTAAATTCCCCCCGGGGGGAACTCGCAAGCCACTTACTTTGACCTATTGTCAGGAGGTTTGGCACATGCCATCTTCGGAATACTTTCACTACAGACAATTGTTACACTTTTTAGGTTCTTTGAAAACACCTAACGTGATGTCTCCCTTTAGAACAACCTACGGACATTGGTGTCTTGGAGCCGGAGGCCAGAGGGGGGGAGTTTCGCTGCTCTATTCCCTCCTGGTAGAATCTGAAAGTAAATTACCCTATATGTTAGCTTGGGAACAAGACCTGGAAAAGGTTATTCCTCTGGATGTCTGGCATCAATGTTGTTCCCGTGTGTCATCTGGTTTACTCAATATTTCACTAATAGAAGCTAATTATAAGGTTTTATCTAGGTGGTATTTGGTTCCCGCCAGACTAGCGAGAATATACCCAGAGGTTTCTCCTCATTGTTTTAGGGGATGTGCTCACTTGGGCACGATATATCACATATGGTGGGAATGCCCCAAATCGAGACCTTTTTGGAACCGGCTTTATGCTCTAATATTTGGGGTTAATGGGGTGAGAGTCCCACGAGATCCCCAATATGTGTTGCTGAATTGCCCGATTCCAGGACTGTCTAAAGCTTTGGATAAATTAATTACTTTCTTTTTGTTGGCAGCCAAAATAACCATAGCTAGGGCTTGGAAAACGCCAACAATTCCATTCCACTCGGTTAAACAAAAAATGTCGTGGATTATGGTCCATGAAAAACTTCACAGCATCCTCCAAGATACTAAAAGAAGCTTTGAATTGACCTGGACCCCCTGGTTGTTATATACAGGGGTGCTGGAAACCGGGTAATTTCCATTGAACAATTTTTCTGGAATTTTTCTCTGGGGACTATGTTTAATGTTTAAGTAGATGTTGGGCTATTTGGTCGGGGATGGAGCTACTCTTCGGATTCTTAAGCTGTTCTGCGTCCTTTAGCAATTATTTCCTTTTCCTTTTATTGTCGGTCTTTTTTTTTTTCCCATTATGCTTGCACACGTGAGCTGTTTAGTGCATTGATGTTGGACAGAAAGTCTTCTATTTATATAGATATGGAGGAGATCATAAAAAATGTTTGCTGCAAACATAGGCGGATCCCTATGCCAGATAGTTTGCAAATGACACTAAGTTATGTAGTGGAATACAGTCCTTACAGGATGTCTCCAACTTACAAGCAGAACTGAATGCACTGAGCGATTGGGCAACTATTTGGCAAATGAGGTTTAATGTTGATAAATGTAAAGTTGTGCACTTGGGGACTAAAAACATGCATGCGTCATACACTCTAGGGGGGAGTATGTTTGGGGGAGTCAATGATGGAGAAAGATCTGGGTGTTCTGGTAGATCATAGACTCAATAATAGCATGCAATGTCAAGCTGCAGTTTCTAAAGCAAGCAAAATACTTTCTTGTATTAGGAGGGGTATAGACTCCAGAGACAATCATCCTGCCCCTGTACAAAGCATTAGTAAGACCTCATCTGGAATATGCAGTTCAGTTTTGGGCACCAGTTCACAAAAAGGATGTTGTGGAACTGGAGAAAGTGCAGCGAAGGGCGACCAAACTCATAAGAGGCATGAAGGAGCTCAGCTATGAGGAACGATTAGCTGACCTGAATTTGTTCTCTCTGGAGAAGAGGCGATTAAGGGGGGACATGATCACCATTTATAAATACATAAATGGTCCATATAAAGAACTTGGTGCCAAATTATTCACGTTAAGGTCACTGCAAAGGACAAGGGGGCACTCTTTGCGTCTGGAGGAAAAGAGGTTTAACCTTTGCATACGGAAAGGATTCTTCACAGTTAGAGCTGTGAAAATGTGGAATAGACTCCCCCAGGAGCTTGTTCTAGCTAGCTCGGTTAATTGTTTTAAAAAACATCTGGATGTATTCCTAAATGCACAGAATATTACTGGATATTGAGTTCTTAGAGGTATATTAAGCATCAGAGATTGTTGATCCAGGGAATATCCGATTGCCTTATGGGATCAGGAAGGAATTTTTTCCCCTGTTGGAGCAAATTGAACCATGCTTTATAGGGTTTTTTTTTGCCTTCCTCTGGATCAACATTGGGTAATTGTGGGCATAGTGTTCTGTTTAGGCTTTTCTTCTTTTTTTTTTCTTTTCTTATCTCTATAGGTTGGACTCGATGGACTTGTGTCTTTTTTAAACCTGACTAACAATGTAACTATGCCAAAGTTCTGCCAATTTGGGTAACTGCTGTACATAGACCAGCTCAAATAGTATATGAACATCTTCATAGAAGAGAAAAAATATCTCGATTGACTAAGAATGCACCGATATATTGTCTGACTAAACATATCGGCCGAAAATTGCACTTTTGGCATAGATTTCTGGCCGATACAGCGGCACATCCCTGCTCAGCCTCCTGTGATAGCGTGTCAGGAAGGAGAGCGAGTGCAAACACTCAGCGATCAGTGATCGCTGTGTTTGTAAATAATTGAGGACAGAGTATGGTTACCATATCCTCAATTATGAATAAAAGGGAAGTGATCTACATCACCTCCTGTTCATAATTGTGGTTATAGTAAACATACTATGTTCTCATGTTATAAATGAACAGGAACACTCAGTATAGAGGATTCCTGTTCATTTATAACAGAGGCATCAGAAAAAGAGATTGAGGACTGTGTGTCCTCAATCTCTTTTTCTATTTTAAAAAGAAAATATCACGTGTCTGTTTAGACCCCCAATATTTCCCCGAAGCCCCTAAACGTAAAGTAAAAAATAAAAATATATAATAAAGAAATGAATAAATATAGTTTATATAAAATATTAAACAACTTTTGAAAAAGTTAAAATAAAAAACATTTCCAGTTTCGGTCTGACTTTTTCATTTCAGTTTCGTTTTTGACATTTTCATTTCGGTGCACCTCTACCATTGACAGAAGAATAGAAAATCATCTAGAAAAAGCATCCAGCGGCATGTAACCCACATGTCCATGATTTCTATATATCTGTGTGCCTCAATGGAAGTTAAATTCTAATATCCAACAAATATATGAACACAGCAGCTGTATCATGCTGTTACCTGCCAGTACGTGCTCTATAAACAACGAAAAAAGGATAAAAGCACACAGCAAATGTATTTTATGCATATATTTGTTAGTCCACACAATCTATCTCATAGAGTTGACATTAAGCAACAGAAAAAACGTGTTTCCAAATAAATGTCATGGATCCACTGCTCATGACAATGTCATCAAATTCCCAATGAACTTGCAAAGCTGCAAATCTGCCCATAGAAGATTCTGCTGAAAAGAAAAAAAAAGAAAAATCCACTATCAGAGCAGATCTGTTGCTAATAACTGCATCATTCAGTTCTCATTGAGCTTCTCATAGCTGATGCAAACTTATTTCCAGGATGCACACCGGTCTCATTGAGTTTTAAAATTTTCAAAACTGCGTTCAACAAATATCCATAAAGCACTTTCCACTACAAGTGCAAACCGTTCTTGCTGCATTTTCTATTGCTAATGCAAACCTATCTCCAGGTATAATTATTATGCACTGATCCACTGCTAGTGATAACATCACATAGTTTTCACTAGGCTTGCAAAGTTTCATCTGTGTGTGCATTGGCATATATCCATAAATAGATATACTGGATAAAAGAAGCATTTTCACTGTAGATGCAAGCACTCTAATGTCAAAGTCCACACCATTGTGTTGCAATGATCATCCAATAGTAAACTTGACAAAGTGGCAACCAACTAAATACACATGTAAAATTGTGTAAATGTCCATTGTTAGCAGCAGTGTCACACCAGTATTCAGTAAAGGATTACATTTTCGCACATGCAAAAAGGTGTACAAAAGAATGTCCAAAGACTTCCAGTTGTCAACTAATGAATACACTTGTACCAACGAGGAACAGAAGAGTCATTCTAATATCACTGATGATCTATTTAATAATCTCAGTAGTGCTTTTTAACTAATAATTAATACAAAATTCCCCTGAGAGAAGCACATTACCGAGATTTTTTGTATATAATTTCATCACATAATTTTATTAATCCATCGACAATTCTTACATCCACATTTAAAAAATCGCACTTTATAAATAAGAACTTATTTGGAAATGGAAATTATTTGGAAATGCATATCCAAAAGTTGAATAGCCTGCGGACCCAGTTCATTTATAAACATGTAGTTTGTTCGTTAACTTTCTTGCAATGCAGATAGCCAGGCTTTTTTCACAGAGCACATATTAATGTATTAATTGTATTCTGCTATATGAAGTATATCTTTGCATGTTAAAGATATACCAATAGTTCATGTTTGATTTGTATCCACATGTGAGTATATCTAAAATAGCTTAGCTGCCTGGTATATCAAATGTATCTCTGTACGTTAAAGATATCTCAACAGTTTGTGTTTGATTTGTATTCACATGTGAGTATATCCAAAAAGCTTGTTTGTCCTCTTAAGTACAAAATAACAAACAAACAAAGTGCTGTAATGCAAAGCGGCTATTGGGATTCATTTTCTCCAGCAAATTGGAGAAAATTCTACATATATTCTCATTGTTAATAATTTGCTGGAGAAATTATGAATCACACAATGTGAATTTACACTGTGAAACAACTCAGAAGACAATGTGATTGTAATTGCTAGGACGCTGGCCGCTGCCTGTGTCCTTAGTGGTCTAAGTGACTATAAGCATACTGTTGGCAGCAAGGATAGAGATTAAGTGGAGAGGTATGGCTCAAATGGATAGGTCTGATAGGTATGTAAGGAAGGATTTATAAACCAACCAGTATGCGGGGTCCCCCCCAAAATCCATACCCCTATATTAGATAGGAATCTGGTATGGCTTTTAACCCTTTTGCTGCCATGGCGGGTTTTTCTTTGCACACGTTACAATCCACATTTGACTGAAAACCCCTGAAAATTACCCAAGAGTTAAAGATTTCCTGAAAGAAAAGACCCTGTAGAATAAAATGGCAAACAGTTAAAAATTTTAAGCTGCATGATATAAGCGCAACTCCCATCAAACCCAAATTTTCAGTAAAATTACACTGAAATTTAGTGCACAAAAACACAATATAATGACCATTTTGTATGCCGAGTAAATAGATACCCATCATGCCAGGCTTAAAAATTGCATGTTAGTGTCAAACCGCAACAAAATCCAGTACCCCAAATTGTCCATGGCAACTCTTTAAAAGCCTGTGCAGGTCATCAGTTTAGAGTTAACCATGAATATTGGCCCTACAAATATTCCTCTCACTTTTGTACGTAGGAGGACCCGATGTGTGTTTATGTTAGTATGAGCACGTTCAGGGGGGACTAACATTTTATTTGTATTTTAAAATGTATTTTATTTTACTTTTTTTTTTTTTAGAAAAAACTTTTTTGTCATATCACAGTGGAGGTGACAGGTTCTCTTTAAGGAGATATTAGGGGTCTATTAGAGCCCTAGTGTCCCCTTTTCCACTGCAAAAAAGCTATTCAAGCGCAGTGCCTGTAAAGCAAAGCGGTGGGTTTCGGGCAGGTGTGCGGAGTCTTTACCGGTCCCCTAAAGTGATCTGGCCGCAGGTCAGCTGCCAGAATCACTTCCAGTGACCATTGGCTTTACACAACAGAGTGGAGATTGGCAACATTATCCCTGAAAGTTTAAGGAGACACTCGGTAATCGTTCGTGAGCGTCGACACCGTACCTGTCTTCCTTATTATTCCGGGTGTGTGGGATGGTTTTAAAACACTTTAAGATACTATGTGTCTTCATCTTGTTTTCTGAATGTGGTATTACCAGAGAAGTCAAGAGATAGCTTGCTACTGGTGAAGCATATTATTGTCCCCACAGTGTGTGGTAACGCAAAAGTGACCACACTAAAATACTATGGTTAAGGTCCTAATTAGAAGGTGAGCAGAACTAAGTGTGGATACAGGAGCCAGGTTTTGCACAGAAAGTTCATCCATTGATCACCTGGATGTGTGAAGCACTGGGACACACCTATGATAATTGGATCACTTCACGGTGTTATTATACGTTTCTACAGGGGGCTCTATATATAATATATCTTGTTTATGGACACTTTTTGTATTGGTTGTTGTAGCATGGTATATCCGTTTTGAATCACTGTTTTCTATAGCATTGCACTATTATGATAAAGACCCCTGATTAAGTCAGATGGCAACCCAGCTAAAAAAGGCTGCTAAAGGTCCCTAAAGAAACCTCACTATTCCTTGGTAAGAGGATAAATCTCATCTCCAGCCACCAGACATACGCCTAAGTGGTTTGGGCAAAAAAATTTGTGGTGTTTAAGCCAAGATATTATGAGACAAAAGAGATCCACCATGAAATGGCAGGTGCAAACAAGAAAATTTCCTTTTCTTACCTGTACTTAGGGATTCCTTCACCTTTACAGCACAGAATGGTTGACATGGTTCTGACTGACCTGGCATTGGGCCCAGCTCAAATGAGTTAAAGGCAATCCGCAGGAAAGGAGCCATGATGCTACCTGAAATAGAAAAAAAAAGTCAATTTTACATCTCAGAAAAAACAGGCAGGCATTCTATAGAATGCTATTTTTAAAAAGTTAGTTTTTTCGCATTTCCCCTTTGCGCTTTAAGCAGACAAGCGAAATTGTTTTACACATCCAAAGATAAACAGAGGATTAACAGTGCATCAGGTGATGAACACAGGATAAAAAAAAAGTTACTCTAGGTAGAGTCCTAATGTAGAGATAAGAGTCTGTGTTAAATCTGCCAGAATGAGATGGTCACCAATTATATTACAGCTACACAAAACAGAACAGTAAAGACAAAAAGCATTTACCCACACTATCCCTTGCAAATCATAATGATATCATAAGAGTGGGTATAGACTATACCCAGGGTTTAAAGGGGACGTTGAGAATACAGTAAAACTAACAGTAAATAGCTTTAAAAAGGTATTTTTAAAAAATGCACATACATTAAATGAAATAAAATGCATATATTATTTTTTTTATTTGAGCCTGCATCCACAGTCAGTGGATCACATATACATGGGGGAATAGTCTGTGAGCATTAAGCGCAATGCGCTGGGCTTATTGCCGGCGAACATCTATGCGCATTAGCGAAGCAGAGTCCACATAACGAGAGATACATAATATATTTCTATTGCGGCTGCGCTATCCTTTTTGGATACATATCTGCTTTTATGAGAAGACTTTGACTAATGCCTTGCTGGTGTACTGGTACCATACATTGGCAATAGCATTAGCAATGTCTCCGCAGATAGTCTCAAATCTGTAAGAACAAATAGAATGATCTTAATAGATACTGGTCATCCTGAGCAGTGTTGAATAGGGTCCATGCTGGCTAAGATGGGGGATGCGCATACATGTGACTGATTGTTTACTTTGTTTAACAAGGGTGCGCGCATTTGCGTGCACCAGCGCAAGTGAGTCATGCACATTTCTCTGCGCATCCATGTTGGTGCACTCCCCTTTTCTTTTGTTATGTAACTGTACATTTTGGGCTGATTGGCTGATGTTGTAAAGCCATCTCCCTCTGGGCGTTATCCTTTTGCCTCTTAATAAACAGAGTTGCTCGTGGCCAAGGCAAGACTTACACACTGAGCCTCCAGCATGAACCAGCATCTTGTCTGACTATCTGGCACTACTGAAGTACTATACAAAAGAGCTGAATACAACGTGCTTTACAACGTGCTTACAATGGAAATATTTGTGCTTGGCGCACCTTGATGCCGAAAGTGCGCCTTTTGGCGCAGTGGAGATTTGTGCGCTCAGCCCAAGCGAATTCCCATAACACATAAAACGTGGTCCAAAAGGTGGAATATTACAGCAACTCCAGGCAGGTATAAAATACAAAAATGAATGCAGCTTTGTTAGGTTTTTAAATGCATTTTTTTATTTCAGAGCTCAGACTAGGGGTAGGGAGAAGAGGCATAGAGTCAATCAATTATGCTTTAGTTCTAAAAGCATGCTAATAGGAGAAGACAGCAGGACAAGAGATGAGCTTGCAAGTCTTCTTTTTCTCCTTTTACTGTCCATTCACATGGTGTGGAAGAAACCTTTAAATATTTTGAACTGCAGCAGAGTAAAATCAGGTAAATTGTGCCACGCTCTCAAATAATGCTCCGTATCTAAGGCCTCGTTCACACCAGTGCGATTCTGGCCAGAACACACTGCATCGCATTGCGGCTGGCTCACTGTTGTGGGGCAGGAGGGGGCTGTCCATTGAAGTGAATAGCACCATAGCCACGCCCTCCGGCCGCAATGCAAATTAAATAAACATTCAAAGTCCCCCGTGCAGGTTAAAAAAAAAAAAACAGGGGGAGAGGAAGAATAGGCTGTGATGATAATGGGGGTGAGTCTGAATATTAAAAATAGAATTCTCTTGTCCCCCCCAGTTCAGGGCAAATGCCGGCCTTCATTTAGCCATTTGCCAGGTCCCTCCACATTCCACAGAACAGAGATCTGCTATCTGGCCTGTGATCTTTTATTGCCCCCCAGCAGAAGTGAGACCTCTAAGCCTTTTATAGCTGTCCCTAATTAAAGGCATGTCACCAGGCATTCATCTGTCACCAGTGGACAAGTTAATATAAACAAGCAGGTCTGGTAGAGGTAACGACCCAGGCGACCCCACATTCATCCAAAAGTCATCAACCTGAGTTACAAAATCAGCTCTATTTCATAATTTGGAATTGGGCGGTGATAGTATAAAATAAAGGTTCATCCTCAGCCTATTTTACATCCCCACCTCTGCCCTAGGGGGAGGCTCCTAAAGGTCTGACAAAAAGATGCTGAACCAGCTTGAGGTGGCTCTGGGTTTTAATACATCAAGAAAGAAACTAAGAAGTCTTAACCGCAGAAGAGTTCCCCTTTAATCTCTGGACATTATCTGCTGAAAGCATGCTTGAAGAAGAGCCCTGCAGAGTTTTTTGACTTATACAACTCTGAACTCTGTCAGAACTCCTAAACCCAAGACTGTTGAGTATTCACCTTTTATTTTGCCGTTGTATAAATATTTTGTCTCTTTTTATGTATTTCTTTTTCTGTATATTTTCTGCAACGTTTCTTTTATTAAAGGACGATCTTAAAAATCGTTAAGCTTATCTCTACGCTCTAAATACGAACTTAAACTATCCTTGCCTTTGTGAAGAGCGCTACTGTATAGTGAATCCTGTCATATTCCTGTCTGAGAGGACAGCGGTATCATAGGCATTGTTTAAGTGTGTTAAATTGGCACAGCACTTGTTGGGCACAGTGTATATTTCCGTTAAAAAACACATGGTGGCAGCGAACGTTTGTGGGTAAAGGGTTAACGGTGGAGTTAACCAACCCTGGTGATGATCGCTCTCAGTCTGCTGGCCTGAGATTGTGTCCCATGAGCTGGGGAATCTCTGTGCACGGTGAGGCTGAGAGTGGTATCGCCACGTCCTTGCGACACCCACGCTCGGTTCAGACTTGTGTATAGTCACATGTGATTGACGTACAGCCGGTTGGGGCAGGGCGTACGTCACACAGGCCGCCTAACAAGAGGCTGAGGCTGATCATAAAGAACAGAAGTAGAGCTGCAACAGTTAATCGATTTAGTCGATTAAAATCGACGATGAGCCCATCTGGCTGCCATGCGTGAAGTCTCCAGGAAAACACAGATTGGAAAAGGATCCAAAACATGGTGCAGTTCAGAGGAGACAGCGTTATAACCCATCCATAAAAGGGCTCAGGCCCAGAGGGTGGTCAGGGACCAGCACCTTGAAAAAGGCGGACTGATTCGGGTATGCCTCGGAGCCGCAGATTCCCACGGCGAGTTTGGTTCTCGGCATCTTTTTGTTTATTCTGCAGCTGCTCCAGTTCATCGTGTAGAGTCTCAACCTCCTTTTTATGGTCCTCAAGCACTGTGGTAGCATCATCCATGCAATGCTCCAAGGAGCAGGTGCGAAGGCCAAGATCTTTAATTTCTCGAAGAAGCTCCATGAAGAGCTGTTTGGAGGCTGTGGTGATTTTCTCCCAAATAGAGCGAAATTTGCAAAGTAAATGTCATCAATCGGTTTCCGAAGCAGGTAAGAGAGCTGAGGGGAACTGACCCAAGCTATTGTCCTATGAGGATGGATCAGCTGAAGAAAGCCTTGTGGTCTCATCCGGAGCAGGAGGTTCAGGCACCATCTTAAGGAGAGGAAGAGAGGGAGACTTCGATCTCCGGCATTGCTTAGCTTTAGATTTGGGCGGTTTAAGCATGCTGGAGATGTACCGCCAGTCCAGGGGGTCTCTGATGAGCCGGTGTTAAGAGCAGAAACTGGGGGTGTAAGCCCACGATGCAGGAAAAAGTGCTCAGGTGGCACAGAACTAGATCCCTGTACATCCATACAGGTCCACCAAATGCATGCTCCCCCTTCTCTACCTATTTTATGTGATACCCACTGTCCTACTTTATTCTTACTTGAGAAAGGCTCAACAGACCTTTGTCAAGTTTATCTGGGGTTCGGGGTGCTCTCGCCTTAATTACAAGATTTTATCTCTGCCCCAACGTAGAGGAGGGGCGAGTGCACCTGATCTATTTATATCAAGCTGCCTCAGTGTTGGTACGTATCACAGACTGGTTCCATCGAAAAAAAGGAAAGGGGTGGGTTCAGTTGGAAAAGATTATTGTAGATTCTGACCTTTAAGCTTTACCACTGGTGCACCCCAGTATCTCGTCATGTGCTCCCTGCTTTGGCTCCCCTTACTGTACATGCCTTACGACTGTGGGATTGATTTGTGTCCAAATGTTGGGTTTCTTCCTACGTTGGCCTCATGACACCTATGATAGTCTTTCAGGAGATGGACTAAGAATTCTCACAGGCATCTGATCTTGGCCTTACGTGACTCTTCCCCTGCCACCTTCGGTGATCAAGATTTTCTTCCTTTAGAAGGTCGATCTGACTCCTGAGGACTTTGGCTTGCCGACAGGCAAAGCCAATCTTTCTTATCGTTTCCCCAGCCGAAACGCCTTGAGGCAGATCATACAGCTTTCGACTATTCTTCTACAATCTTCGCCTCCGTACCATACTATCTCTCTGCTTTATTCTATCCTCTCTTCCATGTCATCCCCAGTTTTGAGGGATATACTTCTACTTGGGAATGAGAACTGGGGAGTATCCATCAGTGATGAGAATTCTGAGAAATCTTCCACACATTTCCATGCTCTTTCCGTACCTAGCAAATCTCAGGTTAAAAAAATCTGAAGATCCTGACCCGGTGGTACAAGTGCCCTGCAGTTCTTCATTGTTTCTATCCTACTGTGTCAGATTCTTGTGGGTGATAGCAGGACTCTCCTTAGTTGTATAACCTTAGTTGATTCGATTAGTTTATACATTTAGTTGCTAACAAAAAATGTTAGTGTGCTTCAAGCCAACAGCAAAAAAAAAAAATTCATAATGTGGAGTTTACTGTGTAACTGAAAAGGAACTTAGTAAAGCATTATGGTGTTTAGCAATAGGTAAAGCTCCTGTACAACTTAAAAACTTTGAAGGATATTTTACTTCCCTATTTAACTTCTTACATTAATTACACTTCTACAACAAACAGGAGAATTTCGACCTGAAACCTCCTGTATTTTTATTACAGTAATATCTAAACCAGGGAAGGACCCATCATTATGTTCTAGCTATCGGCCGATATCATTGTTAAACATGGACATTAAACTCTACGCTAAACAATTGGTTGATAGGATAATGCCTTTAATACCTAAATGGGTGGATCCAGATCATACTGGATTAATTCCAGGTCAGGAGGCAAGAGATAATTCCCTGCAGATGCTATCTCGACACACATACACTGATGGTGTACATGCGTCGGGGATCCCAGACCACCCTTTTTCTTTCTACAGATGCTTATAAGGTGTTTGATTGGGTGGACTGGGAATACCTTATGCTCACGTTACAATGCTTTGGCCTAGAACCACGACTGCATAGGAGTATTGCTGCTTTATATTCGGCTCTAACCGCTCGGGTTAGGGTGAATGGTGTGCTGAGTGACACATTTCACCCTTTCACCCCTATGCACCTCCAGCACCAGGTGGAGACTGGTTGCCGACAGCTGGGAGACACCCGCAGGTGTCTACAGGTAATGCAGGACCTGGTTCCAGCGCCACCTGGGAGGTGCTCTGGCCCTGACAGTACCCCCCCCCCCCCAAGGAGCGGGCTCTGGACGCTCCAACAAAGCCCACATATGCCACACAAGTCCAAGGCCACAGAAGGCCTGCGTGTCTGCCAATTTCTCCGTACGCCCCACTGCCAAGGTCCAGTGACCAGTTGAGCCCCCCTCTGCCAGGGTCAGGCAACAGGCCGAGCATCCCACCACCAGGATCCGGCAGTAAATTCCACAAGCCAGTGGATGTCCCAACACGGAGGCAATGGGCACCAGGGTTCTGCAGCGTTTACCCCCCAGCACTGAGGAGCTTGGGTTTCTGCTGGCACACCACTTCTAAGCAGCATGGGGGGGTCACTAGGACCAACAGTGCGCTCAGCCAGCCACCCGGATACCCCCAAAGCAGTAGCCACCCGACCCAGATCACCACATACTTCGAAGAACATAGTGACACCATTCAGAAACCAGGAAGGCTCAAATGGAGCTCCCCCGTTTACCGGGACATTACCATTACCAGGTCCAGACTTGCGCTCATGATCACACCACCTAAAGCGGATGCCTAAACCCCCAGGCCCCTCAGCTGCAAGGGGCACAAGACCAGAGCAGACAGGGTGCGAAGGTCCCACAAAGTTCAGCTGGACAAGCAGCCAAGGCACTGGAGCAGCAGAGGCGAGGACCTGGGCAGCAGGCACCAGATCAGCAGAGACGAGGAGCTGGGCAGCAGGCACCAGATCAGCAGAGACGAGGAGCTGGGCAGCAGGCACCAGATCAGCAGAGATGAGGAGCTGGGCAGCAGGCACCAGATCAGCAGAGACGAGGAGCTGGGCAGCAGGCACCAGATCAGCAGAGACGAGGAGCTGGGCAGCAACCACCTAAAGCGGATGCCTAAACCCCCAGGCCCCTCAGCTGCAAGGGGCACAAGACCAGAGCAGACAGGGTGCGAAGGTCCCACAAAGTTCACCTGGACCTGGGCAGCAGGCACCGGATCAGCAGAGACGAGGAGCTGGGCAGCAGGCACCAGATCAGCAGAGACGAGGAGCTGGGCAGCAGGCACCAGATCAGCAGAGACGAGGAGCTGGGCAGCGGGCACCGGATCAGCAGAGACGAGGAGCTGGGCAGCGGATCAGCAGAGACGTGGAGCTGGGCAGCAGGCACCGGATCAGCAGAGAAGAGGAGCTGGGCAGCAGGCACCAGATCAGCAGAGACGAAGAGCTGGGCAGCAGGTTCCGGATCAGCAGAGACGAAGAGCTGGGAAGCAGGCTCCGGATCAGCAGAGACAAGGAGCTGGGCAGCAGGCACCGGATCAGCAGAGACGAGGAGCTGGGCAGCAGGCTCCGGATCAGCAGAGACGAGGAGCTGGGCAGCAGGCACACACTGCTGTGGTTGTGGAGGCCAGAGGTCTTAAGAAATGGGCGAGAATCCCACTTGCCTGAACGGGCCACCCTGTCCAGAAAATGGAGGCAACCTTATGGGATAGCATGGGGGAAGTGAATAACGGAGGTCCTCTGGATGAAGGATCTTTTGCCAGGGCAGGCTGGACTGGAACAGGCACCAAAGCAGGCTGGGCTGGAACCGGAACCAAAGCAGTCTGGACTGGAACCGAAGCAGGCTGGGCGGGAACCGAAGCAGGCTGGGCTGGAACCGAAGATGGTTGGGCTGGAACTGACTTGGAATGACTAGAACAGTCATCTACAGTCTCATCCTCGGAGCAGTCAATCCAATCTTCATCCTCTGAACAGTCTGTCCATTTTTCGAGATTCTTTGCTTCTGACTGATACTTAGCTAAGAGACATGCGGGTTCTTGCTGGGTTGCCTTGGGAACAGGTGTAGCTGAATGGCAGACAGGAGCTGTTGCAATGGAAAACTGGGAGTGTATTTCATTAGGAATAGCAGGAGTCACTGCAGTTGTCATAGGCAACCTGGCTAAACCCGATCGGGATCTGGAAAGGGGGCTAGACTGCCTGGACCATATATCAGACCACAACAGGAGCAGGGGTTGGGCAAACATTTCCACACAGACCCCCTGGTTAATAAGGGACTGAACTGACTCAATGCATTTTAACAAGGTCTCCTGTGAACATTCAGAGTAATGTTCAAAGAACCCAGAAGGATCATTCTCTAAGAGCCACACCAGCGACACAACCCGTGACAAGGTAAATGGAGGGGAGAAGTCATCACCCTCATCACTACTCAGAGCTAGTTCGTTACAAATTTTGATTAGGGGTTGAATATCCCCAAAAGGACAACCAGTCAGATCTATAAAACAGTGAGCCCTGCGGACACATTCCCATAGGTCTGCTCTGGGGAAGCCCTGAAACAACTGTCGGCAGTGCTGCTGGAGCCTTGGATGCTAAGTGCACATAATAACGTATCCCATCGAGATCCATCCCGACAGTAGCAAAAGGGAAAACAAGAAAAACTCCAAAGCCTGCAGGTCCCCGTGTGGTCAATTTGGTCATTTTGGCCTCAGTATTCTGTCAGGATACCGTGCACGTGTGTCCCCACACCACATGCAGGTATCTATACGGGAGGACCAAATACGTGACCGTTTGAAATTTGCCAATGAACATCTAAATGATTCAGAGAAGGATTGTGAGAAAGTGCTGCGGTTAGACGAGACCAAAATTGAGCTCTTTGGCATTAACTTGACTGGCCGTGTTTGGAGGAAGAAAAATGCTGACTATGACCCTAAGAACTCCATCCCTACAGTCAAGCACGGAGGTGAAAACATTATGTTTTGAGGCCGTTTCTCTGCTAAAGGTAAAGGCTGACTTTGCCCCATGAGGGGCCAATGGACGGGGCCATGTAATCTTGGACGAGAACCTCCTTCCCTCAGCCAGAACACTGAAGATGGGTCGTGAATGGGTCTTTCAGCATGACAATCACCCAAAACATACTGCCAAGGCAACAAAGCAGTGGCTCAAGAAGAAGCACATTAAGGTCATGGAGTGGCCTAGTCAGTCTCCAGACCTTAATCCTACAGAAAATGTATGAAGGGAGCTGAAACGTTGAGTTGCCAAGCGACAGCCAAGAAACCTTAAAATAGAATTATGGGGTAAGTGTTTTCCCCATAGTTCTCTTTAGGGTCATGGGAGGACATATACTAACCTCCTCCCGTGACGGAAAGCTCAGTATATCGCGGACAATTGCCCGCGATATACTGAGAGCCCCGCAGCCGAGACAGATCCCGACAATACTGTCGAGATCCACCCAGCTGCATGAGTGACGGCTAGCTCTGCCTATCTAGAGGCAGAGCCAACTGTGCCCGCCCCTCCCTCGTTCGTTCCTCCACTCAGCGCTGGAGGATCGGACAGGGGAAGTGGGAATCCCTGCAGGGAGCGGTGATTGACAGTCACCGCTCACTGCAGGGAGACGATCGGGAAGTGAGCAGATTGGTGCATGTTTCTGCTCACTTCCCGATCGATCGAGCCGACCTGTGACAGCTTCTTTGTCACAGGTCAGCTCTAGCTATGAGGATGAGTGGAAATCACTCACCTCATAGTTCTCCTTGAAGGATTTAGAGAAGATCTGCATATAATAGTGGACCAAAATCCCTCCCGAGATGTGTGCAAACCTCGTAATCAACTGCAAGAAACGTCTTACCTCTGTGCTTGCCAACAAGGGTTTCTCCACCAAGTACTAACTCATGTTTTACTTGGGGATCAAATACTTATTTACTCACTGAACTGCAACTCAATTTAGAACATTTGTGTCATGTGTTTTTTCTGGATTTTTGATTGATATTCTGTCTCTATCATTTAAAATACACCTATGATAAAAATTATAGACCTTTCATTTCTTTGTAAGTGGGCAAACTTACAAAATCTGCAGGGAATCAAATAATTATTTTCCACACTGTATATCCCTTTACTAAATACAATAAGGCGGACCTGCAGAGTTGGTGTTCTTGGTGTCATTGGTTTGGAAGGATCAATGTAATTAAAATGAATATACTATTACTACTACACTTTCAGATGATCCCTTGGGGAGTACCTTTGATTTCTAAATATATATGGAAACGTTTCAGGCCAAGGATGTCACAAGTGGTGCTGGCCACCGAGCTGTACCTGCTTTTTAAAATGTAATATGGTGCTAGTACAGTCCTTGGATTGGGTCTTTGCCTGAAAATCAAAGAGATGGGTATCATTGGAATTCGTACTTCGTGAGGCTAAGTTAAATGATGTTATCTGTATTCCAAGATGCCACAGGTAAATGTCTAATGATGCTTCTCTAACTTAGCAAACGTTGTCAACATAAGATAATATTTTTTCGAAAAGGAAACGTCCTTATAATTCTCCTTTACTACCACTTTTGGCACATCATTATTTTTTGCCGGGTAGACCGGATTTCTGTACGTGGATAACTGAGGCAAATTACGGTTACATCATATTCTACAAGGTAATGAGATGAAATTGTTAGTGGAAAATCAAAGGCTCACCCCCCATAAGTGAAATGGATCATTGGCAGTATATTCAATTGAGCCATTTTATTCACTCTTTACCACAGCCTTTGCGTGCATTAAAAGGAGAACTATGAGGTGAGTGCTTCTCACTCACCTCATAGTTCTAGCCAACCTGTGACAATGAGACTTTCAC
Source organism: Nanorana parkeri (assembly GCF_000935625.1). Classification (NCBI taxonomy): domain Eukaryota; kingdom Metazoa; phylum Chordata; class Amphibia; order Anura; family Dicroglossidae; genus Nanorana; species Nanorana parkeri. Next base: position 192,478 of record NW_017307634.1, read on the forward strand.
AGGTCGGCTCAGTAGATCGGGAAGTGAGCGAACACATATCGGCGTTCGCTCCCCTCTCTATCCTGTCACGGCTCCCTGCCGTGACAGGGGAGGGGCTGCATTCTCCCCGCTCCGATCCGCAAGCGCTGACTGGCGGATCGGACGGGGAGGGGGTGGGTACAGCTGGCTCTGCCTCTGGATAGGCAGAGCCAGCTGTCACTCAGGTTTGAAATCTCTTGTCTGTACGGTCTGTCAGTCTTCATCCCACACCGCGGTGTGGTGCCCTAGCGCTGAGGCGTCTGCTGTCCCGGGCACTTCTAGGGCTGCCATGAGTTTTGAAGTTAAATACTACATCACTCACAACGCTTGGTGTCCGGTCAAGGTGTTGGATCAGCTGGTTGCTGCCACTGACCCTCTCTCTCCCAGGGCAGACGGTTGTGCAACACCGGTACCTCCTTTTTCCCAGTTGACGATGGACTGAATGCGCATTGGGCCTCGGCCTGCCGTATTATCAACAGTTCTTTGTCAGTTAACACTAGGAGGGCTTACGCTGTGGCCTGGCACAAGTTTAGTGATTTCCAGAGGGCATACCCTAGTCAGGATGCAGGTGGTATTAAGTTTATCCCGTCTTTCGCGTCGTATTGTCACACCAACCTCGGCCTGTCCACAGTACAATTAAGCTTTACCTAGCAGGCATTCAACATCACTTGGGCCTGCTATATCCAGACAGGCCATCTTTGCAGCTCATCCGGTCAAAGCCATTCTCAAGGGGGTTCAAAAGTCTAGGTCCAGGCCCAGTGTCACACTTATGAATTTGATAGGATGTTATCTCAGTCCCATTATGGTACACTGCAAAGCTTAGTTTTAAGAGCAGCCACATACCTGGCGTTTTACGGCTTCTTGAGACCCGGGGAGTTCAATGTGGCCAGGTCTCTAGGCCCTATTCTGGCTAAGAAACACCTGACTCGGCACCCTACTCATTTTAGTTTGTGCCTAGAGCATTCCAAAACTGCTACCTGGTAAGAGTTTTGAAGTTAAATACTACATCACTCAACGCTTGGTGTCCGGTCAAGGTGTTGGATCAGCTGGTTGCTGCCATTGACCCTCTCTCTCCCGATAGTCCTTTGTTGCCCTTTGCAGGTGGACCTCTTAGCTCCTCCCAATTTCTGAGACACATTCGAATCTTAATAACTAATATGGGTCTCAACCCGAAACAATATTCGGGACATTCATTTAGAATTCGGGCAGCCTCAGCAGCATCTACCAAAGGCATTCCAGTGCATATAATTAAACAGCTGGGCAGGTGGAATTCGGGGTGCTATACCAGATATGTACCTGACCCTCAGGTGGAGATGGCTCAGGCTTTTGGTAAACACCTCTTGTAATGATTTCAATAAATACAGTGTTTTTCAACCTACAGTTTGTTTTTGCCCCCTTATTTTGCATACTGACCATAGTGACCACGGCACACCCCAGGTCAATGTAGGTGTCACGGTCTGCGACCGGGGCACACAAAATGACAAAGAGTAGCCTGCAAAAACTGCTGTCTGGAAGTAGGTGTCTGTGCGTCAACGGGGCCGCACTACAGGCGCAGGTTCTAAGAAGGGCCAGGTGTTCGACAGAGCCTCTAATGGTGAGGATGATTGGCTGCTAGACACCTCCAGGTTTGCGGCCCTCTAGCACACCCACACAGACATAAAGGTTAGTTGCAGCACCGAGGTGCTGGATGCAACAGCAGGCCGGGTTGAAGCCTATACACAGACACACAAGTAGGCACAGGTGCAAGGACTCACTGAAGAAGCTGATGATCAATCCACTGTAGGATGTACAGGATCTCACTGTGAGAAAGAGGGAATCCAGACACACAGGGAACAAGGTAGGTGGTAGCAACCGCAGGGATTACAAAGGCAAGAGATAAACAGGAAGTCCGACTTGGTGTAAAGACACGTTGCTCGAATGGCACGGAACAAGTGAGCTGGACTTTTAATGGAGAGGTTCAGAGTGGATTGGCAGGAAGCCGAGCAGCTCAGACAGGAGGTAAAGCCCGGCGCCGGATCATCACACAGGGAAGTGCGACAGTAGGCAGGTTTGTTGGCAGGTTCGTTATCACTGCAGTGCTGTGACAGTAGCATTCAAATCCTCCACATGTTCAGGTGCACCCCGCAGCCAAACATTCCCACGCAAATTTATATTCTCACGGTCTTCAAGTTTTAGGAGAAAGGTTGCCAGGTCCGATTTGTGTGTATGCAAATACTGTTCATGCGAGTCCACCACAGAAATCACATCATCCATTTTGCGTTCGATATCATTCAGCCTCATACCCAGCTCCTTAATGTCTTGGGACATCTGAGTAGACAGCTTGTCAGTGGCAGCCTGAAGTTCGCTTTGTAGCAGGAGCTTACGTTTTTTACAAAAGAGCATCATTTCTGCAGGTTACCTCCGACTGTGAACAGGGCATCGGGGATACTGTACTGTCGTTAGAGGAGCAGTCTATGTCAGCCACAGGTTCTCCGGTGCAGGTGGAAAAGACGCCATCTTGCCGGCAGAGCACACCGCGGCAGAAGCAGCCGGAGTACGTGGGTGAGAACGATTGGCAGCGTTGGGTTTCCCCATCTTAAGTCCCCACCAAGACAGGAGGACACGGGTGTAGTTTTGGAAGTTGTTAAGAGCAGCTGGTCAGGGTCAGTAAAAAGAGACTGGTCACACGTCCGGATCTAGTGAAGTTCTTTTTTTTCCATTGTACATTGGAATCAGCAGGTCATTATAAAAAAAAACTATAATGCCCCATTTGCTTAATGCAGCAAAACATTTCCCCCCCCCCCACAATGCTGCTTTAAGGACTTTCCTTAAATGATGCCTCTTGATCCGATCATCATCTTCTTTCAAGTAGTTTTCAGGAGTACCTCCAGCGCTGGTGCCGATCACTGATACAGCGCTGACTGCTGTGTCTTCTGTGTCCCACGGTGTCTGTCCGAGTGCACGCTCCCGGCTGCGTGCATTGACTTACATTGTGTCTCTCCTCGTCTCCCCGCTGAAAATCTCTACTGTGTATGCGCCCGCCCCATGATCCTTCACGGCCACTCGAGAATCTTCAGATGGGAGCGAGCAGCAGAGACACAGGTAAGTAATTAACTTTTTTTAACGTTTTTGCATATATCTACTGCTTGCTAGCAGTAGATATATGCAAAAAAAGCAACTAGTGTTTAATTCTATTTTAAACCTCAACATCCTTGATTATATCATGGGCTCCAGAGGATAGATCATATTTGTCTTGTGGAATTAGGGGTAAACAACAACTTAAAAATATGGGCCTGTTGGATCACCTTTTGGACTACCCTGGCTTATCTAGAGGAAATGGCAAGTGATCCTGATATGGCAACTATTTGATGTCGGGCAGGTTTCCTTCTCCCATCCTTCCCCTGCCTCCTTTTTTTTTTTTAACTTTCTTTTCCCCGGATGTTTTAAATGGAGGTTATGTAAGCATATGAGGATTGCCCACATCAAGTTCAAATTATGGTTTGAGGAATTTTTTTATACGATTTACATTAGAAAATTAGGATGATTGCAAACTGTGATCTTAGCAACAGACCATATTTAATTGAAATATTGTGATTGTAATTATTTGATTGTGATGGTTATAGGTTTTCTTTCTGTTGTGTTGTCTTTTCTATTTTTGTAAGAAGTATACTGTGATATATTATAAACATTAATAAATATTTAATTAAAAAAAATAATGGTTTAGTAATGACAATCTACAAATAGATACTTATAGATAATTGCAGGGTTTTTATTAAATTGCACACACACACACACACACACACACACAATAGGTTGGACTTGATGGACTTATGTCTTCATTCAATCTCAAATACTATGTAACTATGTAACTGAAAGATGTGACATATCATTTCAGGGGAAAAAATGCCCTTTGCCCAAGATCTTACGAGAGTTTGGAGTTTATAGATGAGGTTTCTCAGCAATGCACTACTGATGTAACATTCCCAGCATGCATCTGGAAGGCCAGGATTACATCACTAATGCCTAAGAGGACCAAGATGTGGAAAAACAGTCATTGTAAGTAAAAGAAAAATATGTTTGTTTAACTAATGAATGTAAGATGATGTCCTATCAGTATGCAGAGCTGGATGCCAATGTGTTTTTTCGTGAAAGGGGGTAAAGGCCCACTTAAGTTTTGTAAGCAGAGAGGAAAACGGCCAGGACAGAAAAGGGGGGGGGGGCGCACATCCTGTGCTGTACCTCAAGAGAAGGATTTATTTTACAGGTGAGAGTCAAAAGGTACAGTACAGGACATTTCTTAATCGTATAGTACAGGACAGTGGCTCCTTTAATCACAGACCCTGGGATGTCCCCAAGCACTACAACTGAGGGGTGGGAAACACAGCATACACCAACAAGCCCACAAGAACCGACCAGGGAACAATTTCCGAACTCGTAGAGCAGCCTGAAGCATCTTGCGGCCAAAGCTGGCATCAACATGGGCCTGAACATAAACCTTGTAAAACTTTAGAAATGTATGAGCCAAAGACTAGGTGCTAAAAGGCCCAAGAAGGGCTGATAGACATAGTTGAGTGAGCCTTAATGGAAAAGGGAGGAACCCTGTACTTCTAGGCACAAGCTTTATAGAAGACCAGCCTAATCCACCTAGCAATGATAAAACAAGAAGCAGGGTGCCCTTTGCAGGAGCCTTCAGGCAGGACAAAACGGTTATCCAACTGATAGAAAGAGGCAGGGGCTGAAAGGTACACTTGCACAGTACACTCGGCCCTCTGGAGAGCTGACAAGACTAGATTAGGAGCCCATGGTGATACTGGGTAATGAATAAGGGGATAACATGAGCCACCCCCCTCTACAAACCTTTTCACCAGAGAGTAAGCAGCAAGCTGCCTCTGAAAAAGAAAAGACAAGGCTGAGATCTGGCCCTTGAAGGTACTTAAAGTGATATTAAAGGATTTTAACCACCTTCGGGCCGGCCGTAGTAAAAAAACGGCCTGCCCAGAGCTCTCTAGATCTGAGCGGGCGTCTTTAGATGTCCGCTCAGACACGCCCCCTCGCGCGCGCCGCTGGGCACGCGCGAGCGGGAAACGGCCGAAACACAGGGGATCAGAGAGAGCTCGGTACACGAGCTCTCTCCGGTCCCCTCTCCGCTGCAAGAATGCGGAAGTGTTGTATAATACATCACTTCCGCATTCTTGTGTCACTCTCCAGCTTCAGAAGCTGGAAAGAAGCTGATGGAGCAGATCTCTGCTTCATCAGCTTCTTTT
>NW_017307634.1:197967-208174 GCF_000935625.1 Nanorana parkeri
TTACACATAAAAAAGAATAAAAAAAAAAAAATGTTAAGTCCTCACCCATACATACACACATGCAAACATGCATCGGGGGCGCATACGTGCAAAAAAGACGATTGCGCCCATTACGCCGCACATGTTACATATCGCCGTGAACGTCGCAGTGAGAGCAATAAAGTCTAGGGCCATCGATCACTGATAACACTAAACTGATGAGCGGTAAAAGCTTTTAAAGTGTCGCCTATGGCCAATTTTGGGTATGGTAGTTTTCTGCGATTTCGCGGGTGCGCGCAATTTTAAAGCTTGACATGTTTGGTGTCTAAATTACCCGACGTGACCCCGACTTTTATATTTTACCAAAAAACTGGGTAATAATAAATGTTTCCTAACAATGTAAAAAAAACTTTATTTTTTCAAAATTTTCTGTAATTTTTCCTAATTATAGTAAAAAATAAAATGTTGTTTAAATACCACCAAAATAATGCTCTATCTGTCCCCACAAAAATTGTATAAAATTCATTTCAGTACAGCGTTGCATGACGGAATAAACTTCAGTCAAAGTACCACAGCGCTGAATACTGAAAAATGGCCTGGCCAGGAAGGGGGGCTAAACACCTGGTCTTGAAGTGGTTAAGCAATTTCAAATGCTGATGAAATCACTTACAATGGATGCTGCTCCTTTATGTTTAAAAGTTTTAAATTTCCTGCAGAATCAGCTGGTCCCCTGAGCACTGGTCCTTATTTCCTGTTTTACAGTGACTCCTTTGTCAAGCAGAGTGCTATGCAAGCACCCTTGTGTGTGCTAGTAAGCCGTGTGTGTCTCCACAAACATACATATAGAGATGTGTCTCCCGTACGCCTTATAGCATCTAGACCTTCTAACAATGTGGTACTCAAAGAGATAAGCACGGATGGCGCCGTGCGTCTTCAAGTATAGGAAAATGGATGATCACCACTCAGGAAATGTGCAAATCTTAGTGTTCAGTTATTAAAACACAGCGTCACATGTGTCAGATAGCCAACGTTTCGGGACCACGCAGGGTCTCTTCATCAGGGCGACAGAGTGACAATGTCATACACATACACATATATATATATACCCTAACCCACATTACATAACACTCAAAACACCTCCCCATGACGTCACACTGACGTCAGAGCCAGCCAAAAATTCAAACAGCTGCAAAGCAGTAAACAAAGATAATCAGGCAACTCTGGCCTCAAACATAATATTAAAAACACATTATTAGGAATGGTACAAAGCAGGCAAACATGAATGTCAATAAAAGTGTATTCATACCTATGAAAGAAAATAATCTGATCTTTTGGAAGAAGAATGGCCAGCTCAATGACAGGCGGGTGAAGAATGAAGGAGAATCGCCGTGGAGACGGCGGTGGCGCCATTTTCTCCCCATAGCAACTAGTAGCGTGGTCAGAGTGGGGTTGCATGTCCACGTCCCCGCCCTGGGATCTGACTGCGCATGTGTCAAGCCAGACAAGTGATCCTAGTTGCCAGGGAAACTAAATGGCTTGTGAATGCCTGCATACAAGTACTAATGATGCAGAGGGATATCAGGGAGGCTAGAGAATGAGGGAGAATCCCCAAAATAACTGCAAACAAGAAAAATAAAAGTGAAAATTAAACAAATTAGGAACTAGCAAAGGCACAGTATATTGTTCAATACAAAAGGCTCAGCATATTGCATTTTAGAACAATTTACCATCAATGGCCAAACACAAAATAGGAGAAATAGCGGTGAGATGTACATTTTCATGTATGAGGGGACCCAAAAGAAAAAAAACCAAAATAAAGTCCCAAAACAAATGAGATGTTGATGGTGCGTATATAAACGCATGTGAGAATGCATGAAAAAAAAGGGGGGGGGGGGGGAAATCAATAAAAAAAGTAGATACAAATCATATGTATGTTTCATGGACACATACGCTGTACAGATGTACAATATTAATGGATAAGGAAACATGACAGCTACAGCATAGTGTTGAGCCCTTTGGTCTAACTGTGGCTAGTGTAAAAGTCCAATAGGCCTCTTGGTTCTGTTCCTTTACCCTGTCGTGTGAGATCAATCGCTTGTTTAATGTCACCTGTATGATTCTGGTAACGTTTCTTAAAAGGATTAATGGTTTTCCCAACATACATGAGAGAGCAAGGGCATTTTACAATATAAACGCAGTAATCTGTAATGCAGTTGTAATAGCCATGGATATGATATTTTCTACCATTATGGGGGTGGAAAAAAGAATCACCCATTGACAAGGAATTACAGACGTTACAGTTGAAACATCTGTAACACCCCTTCCTAGTTGAGAATGTATGTTTTGGGGTATCATACTTGTCACATGGGTCAGCAAGTACCAAATGGTCTCTAATAGATTCATTTCTAGAGTATACTACTCGTGGCGTTTGTTTGGCACTAGGTGTGAGAGTTTTATCAGCACATATTGTGCTGTAATACCTGTTTGACATGCTGGGAATGCGGGTTAAATTTAGTAATGAATAGTGCATTGTTAGTAGATATCTTCTCTAGATTTTGGAATATGAAATCTTATCCTTGCCATCTCTAATGTGTGTACAAGAATATGTTGGGGGTAACCTCTTTCCAGAAACTTCTGGTACATTTTGTCTAGTTGTTGTTCACAAATCGATAGGGTCAGAAAAAAATACGCATAACCTTGATGAATTGTGAAATAGGTAACGTGTCCTTAAGTCTATCAGGGTGTACACTTTGATAAGATAGCAAAGTATTGCGATCTGTGGTTTTTTTTGTAAAGGTATGTGGTAACATGCCCATCATTGGTACCAACAAGTACATACAAAAAAGGGATTGTAGTGTGTGAGGTCTCTGGATTGAATACAATACCTTATACCATAGTGTTAAGAAACTCTACAAACCTAAGTAAGGTATCGGCTGATCCAGTCCATAGCACAAATACATCATCAATGTATCGAGTCCGTAGTCTTACATAAGAAAAAAATTCGGAAGGATAGACATATTGTTCCTCAAGGCATCCAACAAAGAGGTTTGAATAAGAAGGGGTAGCAGAGCTGCCCATAGCAGAACCCTTATTCTGTAAATAATATTGTTTTTCAAACCGTAAGTAGTTGTTTTCAAGGACCATCCTTAGTCCTAACATGGATTCTGTGGAATGGATAATGTTTCCTTCTATGATAGAAAGGGACCAATAGCCTGTAGTCCCAATTCGGCTTGAATGCACGTATAAAGGAGGTGAAATGTCCACCGTCAGAAGAAGCCAGTCTGGCTGGATTGTGTCAACCTCTCATAGTTTACTGATAAAGTCTCCGGTATCACGTGTGTATGAGGATGAAGAGGATCCTCCTTGTGCAAATGCACATCTCCTGCGTCTTCTTTTGGAATAATTGCCAGTTAGCCAGGGATCCCTCCTGCTAATCTTGGCACAATTGTTCGAACTTCTCCCACTCCCTTGGATTTTGACTTCTTCAATGACTAGACGCATCTAATTGAGGGAATTCTGGGTGGAAATGTCATACCATTTCTCACAAAAGTCTCTTTTGTGTCGTCCAATGGTCGGTTGATTATGAATGTGAAATCCCCTTGTAATCCTCTTAGTGCGATAATATTCGGAAAACGTAAGTCGTTTCAGTTTCAGGTCAACTCGCTTCTTTTTAATCCATTTAAAAATCACAGAACAAGTCAGGGATCCTTTAAAATCAATGTAAACCCCCTACTCCTGGCCAGGTACTTTGATTTAGCGCCACGGTATTTTGACTGACATTTTTTCTGTCATGCAACGCTGTACTGAAATGAATTTTATACCATTTTTTGGTGACAGATAGAGCTTTCTTATGGTGGTATTTAATCACCACCGGGGGTTTTAATTTTTTACAATATTAAGGGAAAAGTATTGAAAATTTTGCACACAAAAAACAGGGTTTTTTTTTACATTATGTTATAATGTAATAATAATAATAATAATAATAATAATAATATTTATTCTTACCCAATTTTTTGGTAAAATATAAAAGACGGGGTCATGTCGGGTAAATAGACACCAAACATGTAGAGCTTTAAAATTGCGCGCACCTGCGAAACCGCACAAAAACTACCATACCCAGAATTGACCATATGCGACGCTTTAAAAGCTTTTACTGCTCATCAGTTCAGTGATTAATGGCCTTAGAATTATTGCTCTCACTGCGACATTTGCGGCGATATGTAACATGTGCGGCGTAATGGGCGCAATTGTCGTTTTCGCACATATGCGCAGCCGACGCATGTTTGCATGCGTGGATGTATGGGTGGGGACTTTTTTTTTTAAATTGTGTTTTTTTTATTCTTTTGCATGTGTGACTAATTTTTTTTTGCAACTTTTATTTTTTTCTTCTATTGTTTTTTCCACTTAACTTTATTGTTATCACATAGGGGGCTAAGAAACCAAGACCTACACGGCCTGTTACATCCAGGAAGCTCCGCTGTAATATTTTCTGGAATATTGCCTATGCCATGTGCAAAGCAGGAAAGACAGTGGGAGCTTAGAGAACTAAACGCATGGCTGAAAACCTGGTGTAAGAGGGAAGGCTTTGGGTTTCTGGAGCACTGGGTTGACTTTTCATTTGAGGTACAACCTATATGCTAAATATGGTCTGCACCTAAATGGAAAGGGGACTGTTGTGCTGGGGGATAGGTTCATGGGAGGGTTGGAGGAGCATTTAAACTAGGATTGAGGGGGGAGGGAGAGATGGAATATAATGGTGCAGATACCTCAAACAGGGGTCAGACTATAATGGAGGGTGGAACAGGGGAAGACGGGGGGAGGGAAATCAAACTGGATAAGGAGATTCCCATGTTGCAAATAAACATTGGAGATTATAGTACTGATTGTACTGCAACAAAAGATACAGCAATTACAAGTGAAAAATGGCTTGAATTGTTTGTTTGCCAATGCCAGAAGTCTGCACAGCAAATTAGGAGAATTGTAAACTTTGGTGCATGAGTAGAACTATGATATAATTGGTTTTGCTGAATCTTGGCTTGGTTCTTCACATGATTGGGCTGTTAATATTCCTGACTATGCTCTCTTTCGGAGAGACCGGGTAAAACGAAAAGGTGGCAGTGTGTGTCTCTATGTGGGAAGTATATCTGTAAAAAAATAAGTCAAGGGAACTAAACTTGCTGTATTTATGTAAAAATGGAGAAGCCAAGCTTGAATAGAGGTGGAGAGGTGAGACATCTATTGGCTGCCGCATACAATGCTGTTTTAACACCTCTCTCTGGGCAGGTTAATAACACCTCCTAGACTCCAATTTTGCAAATGCATTCAACACCTGGTTGCGACTAACAGATTATCTGGATTGGAGCAACATTCACCATATTTATTCCCAGATAATTTTGTGTACGAGTCATTCTGAATTGAGAAAGCTGGTTGGATGACCAGTGAAATGTCTTCAAGAAAAATACAGCAAGTCCAGTTGCCTTGACTTATTTTTTACAGATATACCATGACCTGGATGAATGAGAACCTTCACAGACATATGTGAGAAGTGATCTAAAAGTGAGTGTGAAAGACGACTTTATTGATGGCGAGTGTGATGGTGCTGAGGCGTTATGGGTGGAGTTGTATACTGGTATGCATAACACAAAGGTAATTGTTGGAGTTTGTCACAGGCCCCCCAGCGTTAATGAAGAGAAAGACTCAGCTCCTTAAACAGATAGAAAGGGCTGCAAGGGTGGGGACAGTAGTATTAATGGGAGATTTTAACTATCTGACATTGACTGGCATAATGGCACTTCTGAAACAGTAAAAGGGTGGACATTTATAAACTTATTGCATGACAATGTTATGGTACAGTTTGTAGAAGCCCCTACTAGAATTGATGCTCTGCTGGATCTGGTAATCTCAAACAATGCAGAGCTTTTAAAAATATTCATATAAAAGAACATCTGGGTAACAGTGATCATAATATGATTTCATTTAAATTAAGTTGTAAACAACATGTAAACAACATGCACATACTGGAAAAATAAACAAACAGACACTTAACTTCAGGAGAGCAAATTTTCCCATGCTGAGGCCTGCTCTTGAAGACTTGAGGTGCCCACACACCTTACAATTTATCTGCAGATTTTCTGTGGTCAGATGGAAAAAGTGCAACAGATTGGCGCAGGTGGAGATTCCTCCATCCACACAGTTAAGTGTAGATGGAGGAATCTGTTGCACCTTCTCCATCTGACCACAGAAGATCTGCAGATAAATCATCAAAAAACACAGAACAAAAATGGGAATGTTTCAAAACAATTGTTGTTCGCAACCATATGGCAAAATATATTCCAGTAAGCAATAAGTTTAAAAGGCTAAAGTAAAACCCATGTGGCTCACATCCAAATGTTAAAAAAAAGCCATAAACAATAAGAAAAGGGCGTTTAAAAAAAATATAAAAATCAAGGAACACTGGTATCATTTGAAAGCTACAAAGAATTTAACAAAAAACGTAAAAAGGAAATAAAGCTCGCAAAGATTCAAAAACGAACGGCAGGTTGCAAAAGAGTGCAAGATTAACCCCCAAAAATGCTTTAAATATATTAATAGTAAAAAAAAAAAAAAAAAATCAGGTCTGAGCATGTAGGCCCCTCAAAAGATAACTCAGAGTTGGTAACTCGGGACACAGAGAAGGCAAATCCATGAAATACTTTCTTCAGCTCTGTGCACACCAAGGAGCAGGATGTAACTCCAGTCCATAATGGGGATAGCAGTGCCATAGCCTCTACTGAACCACAATGGCTGACTGTTGACAGACAAAATTAAAAGGTGAACAAAGCACCTGGACCGGATGGCTTACACCCACGTATCCTCAAAGAATTGAGCTGTAAAAATTCAAAGCCATTGTATCTAATTTTTAGAGACTCTCTAATGACTGGCTTTGTACCGATGGATAGGTTTTGTTTAGGCTTTTCTTTTTTTTTTCATGTCTCTATAGGTTGAACTCGATGGACATGTGTCTTTTATCAACCTGACTAACCATGTAACTATGTAATTCATTCATATGGCCCCTGTGCCCACCTAAGCATTTTGTTGTAATAAGCAAAACGCTTCTCACTGGAAAAAGTACATGAGCTTCTTTCTGGCAGATCTTAGCTCGTTTTGGCCCCATAAAGTCATAAGAAAATGTTTGCAACTGTGCGTTGTAATTAGTTTTGCATGTTTTGTCCATTGACTTCAATGTATCACAATCTGCTCATAAAAACGTGCATAATCAATACATCTGCGCATACGTGTGCAAAACCGATTGTAACCGTGCAGGAAAAACTTGTTTTTTTGCGCGAAAACACTAACGCTTAGGTGTAGGGCTGCAACTAATGATTATTTTCATAATCGATTAGTTGGCAGATAATTTTTTTTTCAATTAATCAGATTAAAAATTTAAATAAATATCATCCTTAATTTAAAATAAAATACACAAATGCAGTGTTACAAACCTAAGGTTTACTTCAGAATAAAACTGCATGCACAATTTGTTGCAATCGCACTGCACTGGAAGCACGGCATCACGGTAACGTGTGTTCCAGTGCGGGCGATCACACTATGGGTGGGAGGCACGTTTGGGGTGCCATTGAAATGAATGGCACTGCAACACGCCTCCCGCAGCAGAATTTGTCAGGCCAAAACCTAAAATGACTTTTTTCCCACCTTTTATAATTTTTCTTTTAATAATTATATTGTAACCACATGGCCCTTGAATAGCTTCAGCCAGGAAATCACAGCTGCCAGTGGCAAGATTCCGCAGAATCTATTGCACCCGCCCACTGCTTGATGTGCCCTCCTCCAAGCGTAGAGGAGAGAGCTAGGGGATCCAACTAATTGATGATGAGAATAGTTGACAACTTTTCTCTTTATCGATTATTATCGATCAATTAGTTGGTTGCAGCCCTACTTAGGTGTGAACCCGGCCTTATGGTGTGAACTAGCACTTCATTTTTTTTTTTATAAACACGGGCACTTTTCTGCCATATCTGTAACTTGAAACCCAGTTGTGACACCAGATCCAACCTGTCATATGAGGTTAAGAATGAAGCTGAAACTGGTTAAACCAGACTGAAGCTTGCTACATAAAGCATGAAAAAAGAGAAGTACAATAGCTCTCAAGTCTCCACATGCTCACTAAATGTCAACCTTCGCAAGAAGTGGGCAGGAAGTTTTGCACTCTGACTATAAAGATTTAGAAACTGAACTTTCTTAACACAGTACAGACAGTACTGTGTTAGTAGTGACTGAGGAAGATGCTAGCTCAGTTAAATCATAAGCCAACTTATGCACTGCTGATAAAAAAATGTAGCCACAAAAAAGTTAAAGACTGTACAGTAAATCCATTCAGTACTTTCCATATACCCACAGAAATCAAGTCTACAAAGCTAAAACATACATGCAAAGTTTATAGAAATGTCTAGTGACTTCACAAGTTGCAACAGCAAGTATCATTCAAAGGAATTTTAGTAACCGACTAAATATCTAAACTTCTGCATTTCTCATCTCTGCAATAGAGATGGAGGATGGACAGACAGAATTAACTACAGGCTTGGCCAAAAAAAGGAACTATTTTTGGAATGAAGCCTAAGGGGCCAACAGGCTGAGCGAAAAACAGTTAAAAATGAGTCACTGCTGTTATTAGGAGAGGCTTTACCTGCCCAGGGAAGTAAATACATTTTGTGTCACAGTGTAAGCAACTAACATGTATCGGACACACAAACAATATTTCATCATTAAGATCATGTAACTATGGTAGCACGCACTTTCAACTTCTAGATGAAACTGTAAAACACAGAGACAAAGCAATTCAGACTTTTTTCCCCAAACAGGAGATAATGAGCCGAGGTTAGACCTGCAAGGGCAATGGTGTCTGTTACTTCTCCCACTGTAAGAGAACACTTATTCTGTTCCCCTAAATATTCTCCCTGCAAATAGTAGCTCATTGATGTAGAGCAGTGTTGAGAAACATAAACAAGCCTATTCTGAGGCCTTGCCTTTTATTTGGAGCAATGGAAAGAATTTATTTGCACACTGTTCATTCCTAGTCCATACTCTTTTCCAATCTAAAACAGACAAACCAGAGTGCTTTATAAACAGCATGGAGTCCGATTTGTACACACTGGAGGAAAGAAAGTGTCCATGTTTCCCCATAGCAACCAATCATTTTATACAGTTTTTCCTACTACAATCTGGAAGACAAAAGAAAGGAGTTTGAAATTAAACATTATAGTATGTCATGAAACACAATTGTTCCTTAATTTTAATAAATGTATTTAATTATACTTCATTGTGAGAAATCAAGCCCTTCATGACCTCTTCCTTAAAGCCTAACTCCAGGCACTGTGCCTTTAAGTAGTCGGGCTACTTCCTGGCATACCTGCACCCATCTCATTTTTTGCTATGTATGCTCCAAGATGGAGGCTCTCATAGATTAGAGTTAGGACCAAACTACACAGAGCGGGCTTGCACATATTTTGCAAAAGTTGTGCAACAAAACCTCTGTTTTAACCCTAGGAGTTAGTGTATTGTTTTGCAGGCTGGCCGGTGAGTGTGCAGGTAAATCTTTGTTTTTGTCCCTCCTCCCTAGGGCGCACTGCACTCAAAGTATGTCCTTAGTTTTCCATGTTGAGAGGTACTGGGCAATATTCAATCTAGAAGACTGAGTTTATCTTGCAGCAGAGAAGAGGTACTGTGGGGGAAAGTTCTGAAGTAAAGATAATATTGCAGCCTCAGCCACTGCCTGAGGGTTCATTTTGAAAAGAAAAACATTTAGCCTGGAATTGGAATTAAGGTCCAAAGATTGTGACTTATTGGTAGCTCAATCATATTACGTTAAACAATGCAAACTACTGCCAGAGTGAAACTGCAAACAGGTGACCCATGTTAAACTATTGGAATGCTTATGTTGAACTACTTTTAGATGCGACCATCATATTTTATACTTGCTATTCCATATTTCCATTACTGCATTAAATACACAGATTCATAGATTAGCCACTAGATGGAGATCTATGTGCTTGACTAGTAACTGCTGGCATAACAAATTTATTTTTTTAGTAAATCAGATCTGACAGAATCAAATTGAGCAAAATTTTAGCAGACAAAATTGAAAAGCAAAACCCCTGTGTGGCAATATGGAGCAGAAAGCACATCACATATATTTCATTTGCAAATATGTACAATATATATATATATATATATA
>NW_017307634.1:208223-214408 GCF_000935625.1 Nanorana parkeri
ATATATATATATATAACAAAACATTAAAATACTACAGTTTTAAGTTGTCTTAGGGTTACTTAGTACTAGTACACGTAGCTGAAGTTTTCAGAAAGATGAGATATACTGACCACACATATACCAAATCCTGCACGAATAAAAGATTATAAATATTTAAAGAAGAACTGAAGCCAAAAAAACTTAAGTTTTGGATAGAGTAAGGTAGGGTCATGAGCTCTGGCAGTTTTTTGTTTAGTTTTTTTGCCATCTGTGTCCTATAGGGGAAATTTCCCTTTACTCCCCGTCTGTCCACAACATTAAGTGAGAGAAAAAAAATACACAGCTACCGCCCAG
This sequence comes from Nanorana parkeri, assembly GCF_000935625.1. NCBI lineage: Eukaryota > Metazoa > Chordata > Amphibia > Anura > Dicroglossidae > Nanorana > Nanorana parkeri. The sequence continues at coordinate 208,557 of NW_017307634.1, forward strand.
TCCTTAGTTCTTTACGTCAAGTTTTCGAATCTTACTCTACCCACGCGATCTCCTGGTTTGGTCAAATTGATACTTTGAAGATGGAAACTCTTCCAAAGCTATTGTATCTTTTCCAAACTATCCCTATTGTATAAATGGTGATACACTGCGCTAATCTTCAACCCAAAAACCTCAATTAATAGATCCTATAATAGGCTGCCATGCTAATAATTAGGGATGCACCGATACCACTTTAAGGCCGAGTACCGATACTTTTTTCCAAGTACTCGCCGATACCAATTACCGATACTTTTTCTTAAAAGGGACAGGTCACATTTTTTCTAAAGCAATACAAAATCATGATTTTAGGTCAGTTTCTTAATATTATGAAGAACATGAACACTCTGTAGTGTGGCACAGCTATATCCAATTCTGCATACCTGGCTTTATATTATAAGAAACTTTATAATATAAAGCCAGGTATGCAGAATTGGATACAACTGTTCCACACTATACAATAATACACTGTTCTTGAGTCTGGACATGTGATAATCTATTTTCCCCACTAGGGGGATACAAGCCTTACTTAGCAATGGCATGATAAATATTAATTTCATTATTCAAATGTCTTTTTTTTTAAATATTATAACATTTATAATATAAAAAAAAGACATTGAATAATGAAATTAATATTTATCATGCCATTGCTAAGTAAGGCTTGTATCCCCCTAGTGGGGAAAATAGATTATCACATGTCTAGACTGCAGACCAGAACAGTGTGGCACAGCTACAGCCAATTCTGTATAATTGGCTTTATAGTATTATTACATTTTCTTATAATATAAAGCCAGTTATACAGAATTGGCTGTAGCTGTAGATGACGCGGCACAGGTACTCGTTTTATGTATCAGAGTATTTGCACGAGTACTCATGCAAATACTCGGTATCGCGGCCGATACCGATGCTTGTATCGGTATCGGTGCATCCTTAAAAAAAAAAAAAAAATACTTGTCCAAGGACTAAAGCGGGGGCCCAATCTACTTGTCCCTCGTGACAATCAACTTGTCCCGATATAAAAAATTATTTTAACCAAAACCATATTTAACCATGCTAAGAAGCGTGGTCAGGTCAGGTGGAGTGGAATGACTGTTTGCCAATGGGCAAATATAGCGGGGGGGAGGGGGCAGATTTGAGCGAAGAAATTAAATGTTCCCAAATTACTAATTTGTGAAGATTTAAAATAAAAAAAATAAAAAGATTACACACACACCAAATCCAAATGGCTGAAACCAAACAGCCAAATGCGCTTTGTTGAGGACAGATCTTCAAACTGGATTCCTGTATGTTCACATGCCCAGTAACGTTGTTATGCCTATAGAAGTAATCTTCTGATTTGACGCCGATCCCGGCCACAGACTCTATACACACAGCATGTCACTCGAGGCTTCCCTTTCACAGTCTCCTCCACTTTCGGTCCCAGATCATCCTTTCTCCACGTGCTTCCAACAAAGCGCATTTGGCTGTTTGGTTTCAGCCATTGGGATTTGGTGAGTGCGTACTCTGAAGGGGCCCACGTCTGTGTTACTAAAGGAATATTGGATTCACTCACGGGATCACTGACTGGTTTAAACACTACGGATGTTTTTTTCAGTATTCGTTTGTTGATTTTGAATTTATACTATTCATGCACTTTAGGCACTTTTTACATTCGTAGGAGTGTTAATAATTTAGGTTGGGGTCCCTTAGCGCTCTAGTTTTCATAAAATCAGTGCTCAAACCGTTGGTTTGTATTGTTGGAGCGGCTTAGTGACCCCTAGTGGCATTAACCAGTAGTGCGGAATTATACTTTATATATAATATATGAAGGCTGGCATTACTGATCTCCTTTTTAGGCTAGGTTCACACCTAGGCGAGTTATCGCATGGATTTAGCCGCACGATATTGCACGAAACAGAGACAACGCTTTAAAAGCCTCTACAGGTCATCAGTTTAGAGGTATGCATAAATAACGGAAAATTTAATCATACTCACAGTTCCAACTACCCTAGATGACAGGAACCAAAGGGGTTAAAATAAGTCATATCCCACTCTATAAAAGCCCCTCCTCCTCCTTCCGACTTCCCCAGTCTAGTAACAAGCTAGATAACTCCATTGGGTGGGAGCCCAACACTGCTATGGAGTATAACCAGGAAAAGAAAATTACGGTGAGTATGATAACATTTTCAGTTTTCCTGGCCATATCCATGGCAGCGCTGAAACAAAGGGTAATACCCAAACAGAAGTAAGGGTGGGAACAAAATCCACAGACAAACATCATTGAATGCTGAACAAATGTATTATGCAACCTCATTTCGAAAAAGAAAAACACTTTTACCGAAGTGGTCGTTCACCGCTGCCCTGACGTCCACTCGATAATGCTTAATAAAGATAGACTTAGACGCCCACGTTGCTGCTCTGCTCTTCTGCCGAAACTCCGGATGCTGCTACCCATGAGGAGGACACAGCCCTTGTAGAGTGAGCCCTGATGCTTTCCGGTGGGGATACTCCCGCTGTTTGACAGGCGTTGATGATGGTGCATACGATCCATCTGCTCAAAGTAGCTTTGGCTGCTGCCAACCCTTTCCTTGCTCCTGCCGGAATAACAAACAGTCTTTTGGACTTCCTCCATCCCGGTACAGTTCTCAGAACTACTCTATCCTCATGAAAGATGAGAAAACGTTAATCACAACCACAGGCTTGGAGCTCTGAAACTCTTCTGCCTTAAGCCAAAGCCACTAAAGAGACCGCTTTGTATGACAACAGTTGCATAGAAATAGATGCTAATGGCTCAAAGGGAGGTCTGGAAAGAACTTCCAAAATGAGAGGAAGATCCCAAGATGGGTAAGAGTCCTATTAGGAGGATTAACTTTACTCACTGCCTTCAGAAATTTTGAAATCTTCTGGTTCTGAGTCCATCTGATCCCGGTGACAGTCAATAATAGCCGACACTTGCACTTTGAGGGAGCCAAGGCTCATTCTTTTATCCAAACCTGTTTGGAGGAATTCCAGGATTGACTTAGAAGATTAAGAAAGGTTAAATGTTATTATCCCTGGCCCAAGTGGAAAACACTGTCCACATTCTATAATACACCACGGAAGTGGATGCCTTCTTAGATTTCAAAAGCGTATCAATAACTGCTTGGGAAAATCTCGACTTCTTCAACCTTCCCCTTTCAACAGCCATGCCGTCGGACAGACAGAGGTGCTGAGGATATTGGATCGGTCCTGGAGATAGGAGAACCGATGTCACTGGAATGCGCCACGGTTCCTGAATGCTGAGGGATATCAGGAGAGGAAACCATGGAAGACGGGGATAATGGCAATAACCGTCACCTTCTCCCTTCGTATCCTTTGAAGCACCAACATGATCATGGTAAAAGGGGGGGGGAAAGACATATGTCAGCTTGCAACTCCACAGATGTGAAAGAACGTCCTGGCCTTCTGCCATGTGGTCGAATCTTCTTGACAGAAATCGGCTGACCTGGCAATTCCTGCGAGATGCCATTAGGTCCACCAGAGGATTGTCTCATTTCAATATCAGTCTGTTGAAGATTCGTTTCCAAAGAGAACATTCGGTGGGATCTACTCGATTCCAGCTCAAATAGTCCGCCACTCGATTCTCTGGGCCTGGGAAGTAAACTGCCTTGATGCCTGCCACATTCTGCACCGCCCACATCATGAGAGGAACCTCCGCCCACATCATGTTGCGACTCCTTGTGCCTTTTTGGTGATTGATATATGACATCCAACAAAGTCTGTTTCTCCAGCAAATCCTTGGGGAGTTTGGTCACTATGAACCTGTCTTATGGGGCAAAGGATCGGAATACCAGCTTATATCCCTTGGTGATTACCTTCAGTACCCAAGCGCCTGATATTGATTCTGCCCAGAGATCTGAGAATATAGGCAATCTTGCACCAACCCTCACGTCGCTGGGATTGACACCTTCATAAGGCCTGCTCAGGCTTGACACTTCTTGCATTCCTGCCTCTTCCGTTCGTGGAAGGGCCAAATCCTCCCCTCCATGCTCGGGATCAAGTAGATTCTCTTCCAGGTTTGTAGGACCTGGAGTCACAAAACGTAATATCACTTTGGCGAGGTCTTACATCTCTATAGCTTCTCTTGTTTCTCCTCTCCTGTGGTAACATAGCCTTCTTGCTATAGATAGACTTTTTAATATAGCTATCCAATTCCAGGCTGAAAAGCATGTTGTCTTTGATTGCTAAGGAACATAGGCTGTTTTTTAAAGGAAGAGTCGGCCCCCCACGATCTGAGCCACAGCGCTCGGCGGACTACTACAAAAGATACCATACTCCTCCGCTACATAAACATTTTTTTAGGGCCAGTTCACACCGTAAACAGTGCGTTCCAAAGCGGTCAGCTGCTGCAACGCACTGTATCGCATTCCGGCAGGCTTTCTGCGTTCAATGCACCGTCACGCCCCCGAACGCAGGAAGCCGGCCAGAATGCGATACAGTGCGTTCCAGCGCCTGACCGCTCTGGAATGCACTGTTTATGGTGTGAACTAGCCCGAAGACAGGAAATGTGTTAACGGAAGGATCGCCAGCTTAAAATAAAAAACGAAAGCCTGAAAAAAGAAAAAAAGAATCGTAATGCAGCCACCACATCTAACCATTAGTAATCTGAAAAATAGTTAATTGTTGGGTTTCAACACACTGTAATGGCGTAATTCAGGTCTTTCTGAACTGTTTATTTTTTTAAGCTGAAGTCAAAACAATGTAATCTCCACACATTTTCACCAAACATGCAGAAAAGTGCAATTTATATAAAGAAATCTCCCAAGGTCTTATTCACACATGCATTAGTAAAGCAGAAACTACATCAACTAGTAAGATATCTGCTTTGATTTTCTAACCTGCACTAGTAAAATAAGAGCTAGAATATGACTGGTTGCTACCGGCTGAATCTCCGCTCACCTAACATTTAAAATATAAACAATAAAGCACAACATAAACAATCTCCATACTTTAAAGGCTTAGCTAGCCATACACTCATAGATTTCTCTATCCAGGTTCACCCACAGCTTGAATTTTGACCAATTCTCTGAGCCTCATAGTGTTCCATTTTGCAAGATTTTCTACAAAAGACAACAGGTCAAATATTATGAGAGTAGTTGAGAACATTTTAGGCTGCATTTTGCTAAAGGTAAAAACTCATTTGACATAAATTTGGTTTACCTTTGGCAAATATTTCAGGACAAAATGCATTGGAGTCAACTGAAATCAAACTGTAGGCAAATATTACCGAGGGCATATTCAAATTTGAGTATTAGAGTAAGTATTACTGATCAACACAAAATACACCAGGGCTGAAATAATGACCTTGTCATCTAGGATGTCCCACGCATAGACACTGCCATTGATGGTACAGTGTTTATTAACACTTTTCAACAGCCAATGTACAGGTAATCATAATTTACAATGCTCTACCATGCTGGTTTCCCCTATGCTCGGTGTCATGTGACGGATTGTTACCATGTGATCATGTGACATATCAGGAAGACAGAGACAGCAATAAAAACAGAACATGTATTCCCCTGTGACATTCCTCCCTTGGGGTTACAACATGTACATCTTGGCTAGTCTTAGACTGTTATTGCATTACACTTGAAACCAACCAAAGTTGAATCTACGTATATTTTGCCTTTACTGGTTTGTCCCTCCCTTTATCAACTTGGTAATTAAATTTTTTTATAAAACCTTTCCATTGTCCTTACATACCTTATTTCCTGTCAGCTCCATGGCAGCACACGAATGGGTTAACCCCCCCCCCCCCCCCCCCCCACCAGGCAAGGACCTCTAAAATTTCATCAGGT
>NW_017307634.1:214442-231086 GCF_000935625.1 Nanorana parkeri
GCCCCCGAAGGGGGTACCCCCCCCCCCCCCTCCCCCTAATCAGGATAGTAGCTCATAAATTTGCACGAGTCGCCTAACCAGCTGTTCTTTTTTTTTCCCTCCCTAAATCGATACGTTTGTGTGCAGTGTGCCTACCTTGCAGGGATAAGATCCTTGCTGACCGCCGTTTGCTGTATGGCGATGTCCCTTCTCTGCTGCCTTAAACAGGTCAGTCCCTGGGAGTCCCCGCTGGTGATCATCGGGGCTAGCAAGCCAGGTGCAAAGCACCATGGTCATGCAGTGGGGGAAGCCGTGTTATAGGCAAGAACTTCCTTTCTGCTTCTTTGGTGGCATGTTTCCTGGGGCCAGAGACTGTGTGGTCCGGCCGGCGGCTGCTGGAACGCATGCCGTGCATTCCACTGAGCTCACTTCCGCCGCTGGCCGACTTCCGGTTTTCGGCCGTGGTTCGTTCCGGCCGCCGGTCCGCCTTCGGTAAGGGCCAGTAGGTCCTCGTCGGGGGCCAGTGGGGAACGCGGATGCGTCCCACTGCTCAGGTCCGATCTCGGGGCGGAGCCATCTACCTCCAGCTATTTAGTCTGCTGGGTAGCAGCATGGGAATGGAGGTGTCTTCCTGCTGGGTGCTTCTTTGCATTGAATGCTGTGGAACTACTGGTTTCAGGTTGGTGTCAGTATCCAGCTACCTCTTGATGTGTGTGTATATTCTCCACATGCTATTGATTATTCACTTTTCAGTATGCCTCTGGATAAGCCTTCCCCTGCTAAAGATCGCCAGTCACCGAGAAGGTGGGCACCTGCTTCTTATGTTGGTCATGGTTCAAGGTCAGTACTATGTTTTTTTTTGTTTTTTGTACACTTTCATATTTTCAGTTCTAGGTCCGGGTCACAACGTGGCCGTGAACGTGGTCGATCCTCTACTTACAGTCGGGGACTGTCTCCTTCTCCGGCAGCCAAGCGTTCGCATCGATATGAGAGGAGGTTCCGCAACAGGTCTCCGTCTGTAAATCAGCGGATTCCCTCGGCACAGCCGGGTACCTCTCATCATCCGCAGCCTCTACCAGAGGGATGTTGGGCTTGTCCCAATAGGGCTTTGCCTGGTAAAACTGCGTGCCAGTCGTGCTTTTTTGAGGCCACTAAGGACAAAGATGCGGACACCTCTCAGGTCATGTCTTTAATGAAGGCGGTTTTTCAGGACACCTTAACCACTTCAAGACCAGGTGTTTAGACCCCCTTCCTGGCCAGGCCATTTTTCAGTATTCAGCGCTGCGGTACTTTGACTGACGTTTATTCCGTCATGCAGCGAGAGAGATCAGTGTCCGGGGCAAGGCCTGGGCCGTCGGGAACGGTTTGCTCCAGTAAGGGCCATGTTTCTTCTGAACCTCATTCTAATTCTTCCTCCTCGGAGGATGAGGATGACGAGTTCGAGGGGTTTGATTTTGCTTTAGTCCAACCCTTCGTTAAAGCTGTTCGTCAGGCTCTTTGGGAAGAGGCTGTGGAGCAACCAGATAAGAAAATACGCTATTTCAAGCATGTTCGAAAGGAAATGTTGTCTTTTCCCTTCATGGATGAGATCAAAGACATCATTCAGGAAGACTAGGGCCAGGTCGAGCGGAAGGCTTCCTTCCGCAATAGGTTTTCCAAGCTGTATCCCTTTACAAAAGAGGATTTCAAGAAGTTGGAAGAATCTCCTGTCGTGGACGCAGCCCTGATGAGATTGGCAAGGCATGTCACATTGCCCTTGGACGATGCCGTCACGTTTAAAGACGTGTTAGATCGGAGGGCAGATTTAGATCTTAAAAAGATCTGATGGCCGGGGGGGCCTGTAAGCCCGCTGTGGCCATGGCGGCAACCTCCAAGGCCTTGGAGGCGTGGGTCAACAGCGCGGAAGCCGCTGTCTCAGACGATCTGGGTAAGACCGAGATCCTGTCTATTCTGCGGAACATCAGGTTGTCATCAGCCTTTTTTGCCAAGGCTTCGGTGGATGTTATTAGATCCTTAGCCAGAGTTATGTTCTCGGCAGTTACGGGCAGAAGGGCCCTGTGGCTCAGGCCATGGGTGGCTGATCCCACCTCTAAGCAGGGGTGGTGTAAAATCCCATTTGAGGGTCAAACTCTGTTTGGCAACAAACTGGACAGCGCTATAGCCAAAGCCACTGGCGGGAAGTCGTGGTTTATTCCGCAAGATCGGTGACTGATGAAGCAAAAAAATGCTCTGTTCCGGAAGGAATCGTTCAACAGGGGGAAGGAGGCCCGGTCCTACAAACCGGGGAAAGAGTTTAGTCGCCCTTGGCGACCTTCCTCCAACTTTTCTAGAGCCAAGAAGGGCCCTGCGGCTCCTGCCCAGGGGCCGCAGAGGTCCTTTTGAAGGCTTGCCCGTCCAGGTCTTCCAGGTAGGTGCGAGATTGGACAGGTTCTGGAAAATCTGGACGGACAAGGTCTCGGATCCTTGGTTCCTAGAGACCGTTATCAGAGGCCATCATTGGTTGTTTCACAAAGCCCCCGGCTCTGTTTTTCGTACAACGCCACTTCCTTTGGATCAGGCTTGAAGATCAATACTCTTGTCTTACGTGGGGAACCTCCTGGTCCAGGGTGTGATATCTCCTGTTCCACGTTCAGAACGTTTTGGAGGTGTCTACTCCCCGCTTTTTCTGGTGCAGAAGAAGTCCGGAGATTGGAGGCCGGTGATCAACCTGACCTTCCTGAACAAGTATATTGTCAAAGACCATTTCAAAATGGAATCTCTACAAACCATCTTGAAGATGATACTGCCCGGGGATTGGATGCTCTCCATAGATTTGAAGGACGCTTACTTTCACGTTCCCATCCACTGTGCGTTTCAACGTTTCCTTCGGTTTTCGCTATGCGGCCTACACTATCAGTTCCTCTGTCTTCCCTTCGGGCTCACAATATCTCCGAGGGTGTTCTCCAAGGTCCTGCTGGCCCTGCTTTGGGAGCAGGGAGTCCGCATCTTCCATTATCTGGACGATATTCTACTGTTACATCGAGATCGGGCATCATTGCTCGAACATCGGACCCTGGTGGTCTCAACTCTGGAACGGTTCGGGTGGCTCATCAATCTGCAGAAGAGCCATCTGTCACCCTCACAGGATCTAGTGTATCTGGGGGCCAGAATAGATACGGCACGTGGTATGGTCTCTCTTCCTCCGGAGAAGATCCCCGTGATCCGCCAACGCCTGTCGGTGGCACTCATTCACGGTCACCTTCCAGCGTCTCACTGTCTTCGAATTGTGGGCACTATGGTGTCCACGATCCCCATGGTCAAGTGGGCCCAGTGGAGGTCCTGTCCCTTCCAGGCCGGGTTCTTGAGCCAATGGGGGACGGAGTCTTTCGGTCAGTGGATTCAGATGACTCCCCGGATGAGGGGCAGTCTCGCCTGGTGGTTCAAGGATCACAATCTTCTGTGCTGTCAATCTCTCCACCAGACTTCGTGGACGATCATTTCCACCGATGCCAGCGAATTGGGATGGGGGGGCGACGTGTTTGGGTCAGTTAGCCCAGGGGGGATGGGATTTTCAGGCGAAAGGAGTTGTCTCCAATGTTCTGGAGTTGAGAGCGATCTTTCAAGATTTGTTGGCCTTCAAGCGGCTTATCATCGGGAAATCGGTTCTCTTGAAAGTGGACAATACCACCGCTGTGGCTTATGTCAGAAGGCAAGGTGGGACGCGCAGCCTCTCCTTGTTGATGGAGGTCGCTCCTATCTTGACGTGGGCCCAGATCCATCTGCTTCGCGTCTCGGCTGTGTATGTTCCCGGGGTACTCAATCTCCAGGCGGATTATCTATCTCGTGTGCCAATGGACAACAACGAGTGGTGCCTACTGAAAAAAGTATTTCAGGAGCTTGTAGAATGGAGCTTCGTTCCAGAGATAGATCTGTTTGCGCCCCGACTCAACACCAAGGTTCCCAGGTTCTTTTCGAGGTTCCCTTGCCCTCAAGCAGTGGCAACAGACGCCCTGACGGCGCAATGGATGTTTCGGAGGGCATATGCCTTTCCACCTGTTCCTTTGATCCTTCATTTTCTGCAGAGGCTCCGTGGCGAAGATGTGACGGTCCTTACAGTGATTCCGAACTGGCCCAAGAGGCCTTGGTACCCTCTCCTTCGTCAGCTGAGCGTTCGGTCCCCACGACCTCTGCCGCTCATACCGGATCTTCTTTCTCAGGGGGCGGTGTTGCACCCGGCACAGATGAAGCTCTGCCTGACGGCTTGGATATTGAGAGGCGGAGATTGGTCATGCTAGGGTGTTCGGACAGGGTTGTTAACACTCTGCTGCTCTCTAGGAAAGCCAGCACGAACAGTGCCTACAATAGAGTGTGGCTGAAATTCCAGGAGTTCGCCTTGGGGCATGACTTTAGGCCTTTAAATCCACGAGTTATGGATGTACTGGACTTTCTACAGCGGGGACTGGACATGGAATTGAGCGTTAGCACGCTCAAGGGCCAGATTTCGGCCTTATCGGCCTTTACGGGCCTTCAGCTTGCCTCCAATGCTCTTGTGGTTCAGTTCTTTAAGGCTGCATTACGTGTAAGAGTGCCAAGGGCACGGGTGTTCCCTAAATGGGACCTTCCTCTTGTGCTAGATTTTCTGGCGTCAGACGACTTTGGAGATTCACTGTCTCTGTGGCACCTTACGCTGAAGACGGCCTTCTTGGTTGCCATTACCTCGGCTCGGAGGGTTTCAGAGCTGGCCGCTTTGGCGTTTAAAGAACCCTTTACAACCTTCCTGGCGGATAGGGTGGTCCTAGTTCCCATGCTGGGGTTCGTACCCAAAGCTGTGACCGATTTCCATATGCGACAAGAGATTGTTCTGCCTGCGTTTCGGCCTGATGATGATCCTCGCCTGAGTCGGTTGGATGTCGCTGGGACGCTGCATGAGTATGTTCTGGCAACCGGAGAATTACGGTCTACTGACCATCTTTTTGTGGTGCCCGCGGGGGCTAGAAAGGGTGCTAAGGCGTCCAGCAGACTCATTGCCTCATGGGTGGTAAAGACTATCACGTTGGCTTATGAAGCCAACCATCTGCCCGTGCCGTCTACAGTTGCAGCACATGCCACGAGGAGTCTCTCCACATCCTGGGCGGCTGTGAATCGAGTGTCTCTGGAGACGGTCTGCAATGCAGCCATGTGGTCATCTCGTCACAAGTTTATGAATCATTATTGTGTGGATCCGGCGGCTTTGACTGTCGGTTTTGGCCATTCGGTTCTTTCTTCTGCTATGGGTGTATGATTAAATTTTCACACTTACCCTCCCTGTGCTTTGGCTAGTTATTTCCCATTCGTGTGCTGCCATGGAGCTGACAGGAAAACAGGAAAATTGTATTTCATACTTACCGTAATTATCCTTTCCTGTCAGCTCCATGGCAGCACAGGGCCCACCCGATCGGTCGTCTAGTTACGGAACAGCTGGTTAGGCGACTCATGCAAATTTATGAGCTACTATCCTGATTAGGGGGGAGGAGGGGGGGTTAACCCATTCGTGTGCTGCCATGGAGCTGACCGGAAAGGAAAATTACGGTAAGTATGAAATACAATTTTCCTGTTTTTAGACCCAACGGCATCATCACTGGGTCACTATGCTTCTCTAGGCAGTGCAAGCAAATAATGCTGGTGGGAGGAGCCAGCAGGGTTCTGGGCCATCAGCCCTAATTTAAGCAGTAGGCGGGCTCTTAGCAAGAGTTATGCAAGAATCAAAATGCCTTAATAGGTGGGTATCAGTCTTGAGGAGTGGGTGATCCTAGACAGGCTCAATTGTGCATGCAGACCGCCCTAGGTAGCACTCGCATGCGATGATGAGTCTGCATGATTTAAAAAAACTGAAATCCACTTAATGAAATGTGTGGGCCAACCGACAATTGCAGACATAGTCTGCTTAGTCCCCGTTAGTTTGACGCTCAAAGTTAAGCACGACAAATCACTTAACAAAAAGAAATCCCATTCATTTCAATGGCCCCTGTTCATACCTGAGCGTTTTGTCGCAAGCTGTAAAACGCTAAACACTAAAAAAAAGTACATGAGCTTTTTTTGGCAGATTACAGTGCATTTGCTCCAAAGAATTTGATGCAAATGCCTGGACCGCAATGTCTTTCAATCATCACGAGCGCGCGTCTAATGCACGCAAAAACTAGCTAATCACACTAGACGAAAACACACGCTAATATGCATGAAAACGCTGATGTTTAGGTGTGAACGGAGCCTTACTCTAATTTCGCTACATACTGCAATCTTCTCTGAGTGTGCATTAGAATCTGCAGCAAGTCAGACAGAGCCTGCTTCATTTTCTTTCTGGCTGGAGGATGTCAAGCATCATCTAGCACTTTGCTCCCCAGTCTGATTGTCCCATTTGACTTTGAAGGAAAGTGCTAGATGAAGCTTGGTATTCTCCAGCCAGAAAGAAAATTAAGTGGGCTCTATCTGACTTACTGCAGGTTCTAATGCACACTGTAAGAAGCTCACAGCTTTGGTGTGTAGCAAAATCAAAAGTAGGCAGACTATGTCTGTAATTGACAGTTGTCTGGATGTCAAACTGGTCCACTGCCTTCAATACTTTCTGAGCACTAATAAGTATGCATATCAGTAGGGATGTCCAGATACCAGTTCAGATACCATTACCCATACTTGGCATTTTCACAAGAACTACCAGGGTTGCAGAGGTTGCAGCTGGGACCTGGCTCTGGCTCTCCACCACTGTCCTGAAATCATTGGTCTGTATTATTTTAGAAAAACTGTCACATGACAGTAAACAAAACAATCTATCAGTGATTGGTATCTGTATTACTTGGACTTGGTAAATTGGTACTAATATATATACAGGTGAAACTCTAATAATTAGAATATCGTGCAAAAGTAATTGCAGTAAGTGCTGCAAAAGACATTGATGCCAAAAGTATGCCAAAAGTATTACCATGACACCCAGCAACTAGAATCTTCCAAAATAGCTATGCACCTGATGTCTAAATATATCTCAAGATATATTACAGCTGTAATACCGTATACTAATACAAGTAAAATAGCATTTAATTGTGTTGAGGATAACTGAACAATACATTACTAGCAAGTATCAGGAAATACATGGCCATCTGAAAATCACAATTTACTCTCTGTTGAAAACAAGTAGTTAGTTCCCTTTGCGGAAGTCAAACTCAGAATCTCGCAAGTCATGTTTTTTGAGAAGATGTTGACTGTCCAATCTGATACACTCTCTAAATTTAAGAAGATTTGGGAACCATGGATCGTTTCCTACACGCCTCCCTCTTTTCATTTGGAATCCTTGATCCTGTGAGGTCTTTGGTCTACCCCTATCCCGTATTTATATAGCAGGAGGGTGTGGCTATGGTGTCATTCACTTCAATGGCCCGCCACACCCCCTCCTGCCCCACAAAAAAGTGAGCCGGCAGCAATGCAATGCAGTTCTGGACCAGAACGCACTGCATCTGGTGTGAACCTAGCCTAAAGTCTAATGGCCAAGTCTACACAGAAAAGGAAAGTTATCCCATTCTTTTATCTTTCAGGCACTAATAGTATAGGGCTGGAGCTAGCGATTATTTTAATAATCACTTAGTTAGCCGATTATTGAGTTTGATTAATTTGATTTTTTTTTTTTAAATACATTTAAAAACGCTAAATTGATGGACTACTAGTTTGTATTGAGACTGTAGTCCATCATGGGAGCAAGCCTGGAGCGGTGACTATTTTACAACACACACAGGGACCATGGGGAACAAAAGTAGCCACCCTCCAGAAGGAAGGACAGTGTCAGCACCAATTCAGAGATGATTTGAGGATTTACAGCCGAGTGATACACAAATAAGGCGCAATGTACATCAGCTATAGAGGAATACAAATACCAGCAATACATTATACAGCACAATGCAGAATACCACCAGCTATAGACGAATACTAAACCCAGCAATACATTATACAGCGTGTACTTGTACACGGTATACTTGTGTACCATGTGAGGGGAAAAAGCAGGTGAGGGGACTTCAAAGGGGGAGGGGGAAACATCTCCACCACGTACATGTGCTTTCCTCCCTGCAGTCCCAGGCTGCCCTCCCCTCCTTGTGTAAAAACAGTATACAGTGAGCCCCTGATGAGACGATAATTAATGTAATCTCCTCTCCTTGACCATTATAAGAGCATCAAATGTTTGAAAATGTATGCTCTAGGAAGATATCTAGTAATTGTCTCCAAGAGCTAGAAAAATCGGTTGAGTGACTCATTATGAAAGTGACTAAGCAAACCAGATATACCAGAAAACATAAAAGTGCTTTCTGGTGATGTGTAAAAGATATAAACGCAGTAAGCTTAGGGTAGAATGACTCTACAGAGCTATAATGTCCCTGTCTATTGGTATTGCACAAGAACATTTTTTACCAAGAACTTATTTTTTTAAGCAAAGCACAGTTTCTTGCAAACAAATTGCGGTCTCATCCCACAAATTAATCTCTACTATGTGCACATGCCATCTGTGAATACTTCTCACAATTTTCAGTCAACCAAAATTGATAGATAATTTAATAATAGATACAGATGAGCTTTAGCTGCCTCCCGGCCAGACGTTCCGTTTACCCACTTGAAGTCCACGGTGTTAAACCCCCTTCCTGTCCAGGCCATTTTTCAGTGTTCAGCGCTGTGGTACTTTGACAGACATTTGTTAAGTCATGCAACGCTGTACTGAAATGAATGTTATACCATTTTTGGGGGACAGATAGAGCTTTCTTTTGGTGGTATTTAATCACCACTGGGGTTTTTATTTTTTACTATATTAAGGAAAAATTACCAAAAATTAAAAAAAAAAAACGGTTTCCCCTATATTAAATTATAAAACATTTATTATCACCCAAATTTTTTGGTAAAATATAAAAGGCGGGGGTCACGTCGAGTAAAAAGACACCAAACATGTCAAGTCTTAAAATTGTAGAGCTGCAGCTAACGATTATTTTCATAATCGATTAGTTAGCCGATTATTATGTTCGATTAATCGATTAATCGGATTTAAAAAAAAAAGTCTCCAGTGATGGACTACTAGTTTGTATTGAGATTGTAGTCCATCACGGGAGCAAGCTTGGAGCGGTGGAAGTAAAAAAAAAAAGTGTGGTGTGCAATATAGTACATTATAAAGCGGCACAGTGCAGAATACCAGCAGCTATAGCGGAATGCAGCAAATCGCAGCAATAGTACATTATACTATAATGTATTATTGCTGGGATCTGATGTATTCCTCTATAGCTGGCGTTATTGGAGAGAATGGGTATGATGCAGGAATAGAGAGGACGGGTATGATGGTGGAATGGGGTGCAGAGGACGGGTATGATGGTGGAATGGAGTGCAGGGATGGAGAGGACGGGTATGATGGTGGAATGGAGTGCAGGGATGGAGAGGACAGGTATAATGATGGAATGGAGTGAAGGGATGGAGAGGATGGGTATGATGGTGGAATGGGGTGCAGAGGACGGGTATGATGGTGGGTTGGGGTGCAGAGGACGGGTATGATGGTGGGTTGGGGTGCAGAGGATGGGTATGATGGTGGGTTGGGGTGCACAGTGTTGGGTCCCAGGCTCTTGGTCGGGGCACTTACTGTCTGAGCATTCCCTCCATAGATGCCGGCTCGTCCCCAGCCATAGTCTCCGTCCCCCGGCTGACACCCGTCACGCTCACATCCCCGGCACCCGTCATGTGATCGGCCCGGCTAGATGTGAGGAGCGTCGGGAGCTGGACCGCTGCGGCGTGCGCGTTCGGTGGGCGTGGCGTGCGCTGCGTGCGGGGCTTGAGTGTGGAGCCGCGAACAGGCTTCAGCGGTGGGCGTGGCTTATGCGTCCTGTGGGCACGGCGGGAGCAGCGTGCGGTGGGAGGTGTCCTGTGAGCACGGCGGGCGCAGCGGTACGTGAGCAGCGTGTGACGTGTGCTTCAGGCCGCGTGTAGAGCCCCGAACAGGGAAATCAATTGATAGCCGACGAATCGACGATCGAAAACGTTGGTAACGTTTTCAATCGTCGATTTTAATCGACTAAATCGATTAACAGCTCTATAAAATTGTGCTCGAAACCTCAACAAACTACAATACCCAAAATTGGCCATAGGCAACGCTTTAAAAACTTTTACCGCTCAGTTTAGTGTTATCAGTGATTGATGGCCCTAAAAATATTGCTCTCACCCCGACGTTCGCGGCGATATGTAACATGTGTAGCGCAATTGCCGTTTTCGCACGCTTATATATTTTTTACACTTATTGTTATTGCTATCACATAGGGGGATAGCAATCCCCCTATATAATAGCAAAGGCACACTGACAGGTCCTCTTTATGGAGACATTAGGGGTCTTTAAGACCCCTAATGTCACCTGGGGACCCCAAAAGAAGCTGATGAAGAAGAGTTCTGCTTCTTCTCTCTGGCAATAGCAGCCAGAGGACTGACAGGTGAATGCGGAAGTGATGTATTACACATCACGTCCGCATTCACACTACGTATGGAGATCAGCAAGGAGGAAGATGCTTATCTCCCTCCCATCTTACCTCCTGACACCCTCCTGAGTCGGTCCCGGGCCGCAGATGGGGTAGCAGATCCCGTCCATTTTTTAACAACGGGCAAGCGTTCAAACGGCCGGCCGGGAGGTTCCTGGACGTAACAAAACACAACCTGTTTGCCCCAGGGGTGAGCGATAAACTGCCCAAATTTAAAAACAGGCAGCGATGCCTGTTTACATACAAGCAATCCGCCATCTATAGAGCCCATACATGCACGCGTGCAAACATGCGTCTAATGCGCATACATGCGAAAAAGACGATTGCGCCCATTACGCCGCACGTTACATATCGCCGCAGCAATAATTCTAGGGCCATTAATCACTGATAACACTAAACTGATGATCGGTAAATCTTCTAAAGCGTCGCCTATGGTCAATTTTGGGTATGGTAGTTTTATGCGATTTTGGGGGTGCGCACAATTTTAAGGCTTGGCATGTTTGGTGTCTATTTTACCAAAAAAGTAGGTAACAATAATTGTTTCCTAACATAATGTAAAAAAACTTTTTTGTTTTGAAAATTTTCAGTAATTTTTCCTCAATATGGTAAAAACTAAAAACCGCAGCAGTGATTAAATACCACCAAAAGAAAGCTCTATCTGTTCCCCCAAAAATGGTAAATTAATTTCAGTACAGCGTCGCATGACGGAATAAATGTCAGTCAAAGTACCACAGCGCTGAATACTAAAAAATGGCCTGGCCAGGAAGGGGGTGTAAACACCTGGTCTTCAAGTGGTTAAGAGGAACTTTACCCATATCTTTGAAATTACAACAAAGATACCTTTAGAAATGTTTAGTAATGGCAATTTACATACAGATGTCTAAAGATAATTGCAGGGTTTTTATTCTTTATGTGCCTACTTTGTCTTTCCACTCTTCTCTCAGTGGCCATTTTAACTAAGGGCAGATTAATATATCTTCCTTTATTTCCTGGAACTCTGGCACGTGTGCTTGAAAAATCCCCTCGTCTGTGACGAGAGGACAGCGGAGCCGGACGAGTAGCTTCCCGGCCAGCTGTTGTAATTAAACCACTGGCCAGGAGCTTTAGGCCTGGTTCACACCTGTACATTTTGTAGCGCGTTCAACGCTCTACGAACGCTTTACAAAACGCTCAAACATGAAAATCCCATTGTTTTCTATGGGTATGGTTCACACCTCGCCGTATTTCAGCCCGTCTGAACGCGCTACAAAACGGCCTACGCCTGAAAAGGTACATGAGCTTCTTTGCTGCGTTTTTGTCGCGCATTTCCATTGGGATACAGCCAAGTAGCCCTCGGAAACACGCGTTTGTCGCACGTTTTTTTACCGCGGATCGCGGTAAAAACGCGCATATTCAATACGCCTAGGTGTGAACAGAGCCTTACATGCAAGCTATCGGGCGTCTCTAGAGACCCCCCCGAACGTTTGTATTAGCAGCAGCTGTCACTGTCGATGCCGGTCCCGAGCTCCGCTGTGCCCGATGCGGCCGGGACTGGCACGGCTGCTCTGTGACAGGAGATGAAAGGGAGATCAGTACAGATCTCCCTCTAAGGCTCTGTTCACACCTAGGTGTATAGAATATGCGCGTTTGTCGCGCGTTTTGACCGCGATTCACGGTAAAAAAACGCTCAACAAACGCGCGTTTCCGAGGGTTACTTGGCTGTATCCCAATGGAAACGCGCTACAAAAACGCCGCAAAGAAGCTCATGTACCTTTTCAGGCGTAGGCCGTTTTGTAGCGCGTTCAGACGGGCTGAAATACGGCAAAGTGTGAACCATACCTATAGAAAACAATGGGATTTTCTTGTTTGAGCGTTTTGTAGAGCGTTCATAGAGCGTTGAACGCGCTACAAAACGTACAGGTGTGAACCATGCCCAACTCCTCTCCAGCCCCCGAATGCAGGAAGTGATGTATATTACATCATTTCCGCATTCTGCTGTCACTCTCCAGCTTCAGATGCTCTCTGCTTCATCAGCTTCTCTGGGGGTCCCTAGGTGACATTAGGGGTCTTGGAGACCCCTGATGTCTCCGTAAAGAGGACCTGTCATGTAAATTGGCTATCACATAGGAAGCTTCTTAGCCCCCCATGTGATAGCAATAAAGTCAAGTGTAAAAAAAAAAAAAAATTAATAAAACACAAAATGTTTTTAAAGTCCCCCGCCCCCTCCATACACACGCAAACATGTGTCGGGTGCGCCTACGTACGAAAGCCTGATTGCACCTATTGTGCCGCACATGTTACATATCACCGCGAACGTCGGAGTGCGGAGTGCCATTAATCACAACACTAAACTGATGAGCAGTAAAAGCATTTAAAGCATCGCGTATGGCCAATATTCAGTGTGGTCGTTCTTTGTGATTTTGCGGGCACAATTTTAAGGCTTGACATGTTATTTACCCAACGTGACCCCGTCTTTTATATTTTACCAAAAAATTGGGGAAAACATTTTTCCCCCCGAAATTTAGGGTACTTTTTTAATTATGTAGTAAAAAAGTGGTGATTATATACCTCCAAAAGAAAGCTCTACCTGTCCTTAAAAAAAATGTTAAATTGCAGGGCTATACCCGGTCATGCTGACTGGTGACATTTTTTACTGACTGGTGAGACACCCTAAAAAAATGTAAGCCCTGCACATGTGACTAGGACATGTGACCATGCACATCATGTCAGGGGAGAGCCCTTTGCCTGAGATCTTGTGAGATTACAGATGAGATTTCACAGCAATGCACTTCTGAGAGAACCAGTAAGTGGAAAAACAATAATTGTAGGTAAAATAAAAATATGTTTATTTATTAATCAATGTAAGATGATTTCATATGAGCATGCAGAGCTGTGTGCTGATGTGATTTTTAGTCATAGGGGTATAGGTCCACTTTAAGCCCAGGCTGTCCAATTAGCAGCATTTACAAGAGTTCCACTGAGGATACTCCCCTCTGACTATGAATGCATATTTGCTTGTCCCCCCGCTTCCCAGCACTGTGTGAGAAGAAGTAAAGATTGTGGCACTGGAGACAAGGTATATATATATATATATAACAGAACACAACACAGCAGGTATGCAGCACAGCAGGTATCCAGCACAACCCAACCGCCACACACACACACAGAAGGTATCAAGCATATCCACACACACACACACACACACACACACAGCATGTATAAAGAACATCTCCCCTATTCCCACTTACAGCAGGTAGAGATTTTCTCTCCCCTCAGACCAACCATCAGCAACTATCTGGTGCATATTCCCACCCTCTTAGCACATCATACAGCTGCCCCAGCATATCTCTCCATCAGGGCCGGTGCTAGGATTCTTGCCTACACAGGCAAGGTGCATTTTTGCAAGTGCTTGTCAAAATGCCCTGTTTTTTCCGCCCTCACCCTGCAGCGCCCTCAGGCGGCCGCCTGACTTGCCTTGCGGTAGCGCCGGGCCTGCTCTCCATCTCTCCCCAGGCCAAACCATCTACCCCTCCACAACCAGCATATCCTATCACCCCTGGCTCACACATGTACATCACTCTCCAGTCTTCAGCCACCGCCCACAGAACATCCACCCAACGTCACCCCCCAACAACAGCACATGCCTCTAAGGCCCTCAGGCCTTCCACATCACAGTCCCAACACACAAATCTAAATGCATTCCTTTCAATGTGGTTAGTTCACACCAATGTGGTGTGTGCTGAAAAAAGTGCAGCTTGTAGTACTTTTTTTAAACACAGTTGCGCCACAAACCATCGCATTGTAGTGCCCCTGCAGTGACCAGAACTGAATGAAATGTCACTTGGTACATTTCAATAAAGTTCTAACAAAAAAACAGTAAACCGCACAATGCGCCTGGAATGGTGCAGCAGCACTATTGCTCCCAACACACACCAGCAGACATGCTAAGAATGAGGAACAGAGAAAGAGAATGAAGAAAGTGAGAGAATGAGAAAATATAAAGCTTTAAATAGACAAATGGCATTTGTAATTTTGCCTATTTAAAAGAGAACTATGGGGTAAGTATTTGTTCCCATAATTCTTTTAAGAATCACGGGAGGACATGAACTAGCGTCCTCCTGTGACCCAAAGCTCAGTATACCGCGAGCTACAGCTCGCGGTATACTGAGACTGCTGCAGCCGGGACGTATCCCGACATTACTGTTGAGATCCATCCAGCTGCGTGAAAGCTGGCTCTGCCTATCTAGAGGCAGAGCCAGCTGTACCCGCCCCCTCTCCCGTCCGTTCCTCCAGTCAGCGCTGGAGGATC
The DNA here is from genome assembly GCF_000935625.1 of Nanorana parkeri. NCBI lineage: Eukaryota > Metazoa > Chordata > Amphibia > Anura > Dicroglossidae > Nanorana > Nanorana parkeri. The sequence goes on from NW_017307634.1 coordinate 229,203, forward strand.
AGAGCGGGGAGGGGGGGGGGCAAATCCCTGCAGCGAGCCTGCACGGTCTCTGAAGGGAGATGATTGAGAATTGAGCTCACTTCCCGATCTATTGAGCCGACGTGTGACAGTTCAATTGTCACATGTCGGCTCGAACTATGAGGATGAGTGATTTTCACTCACCTCATAGTTCTCCTTTAAGCTACAGTAATAATTTTGACTAGAGGTGCACCGAAAAGAAAATTTAAAAACCGAAAATGAAACGAAAAAAAATGTCAGGCCTAAACCGAAAATGTATTTTATTCTAACTTTATCTAAATTCAAATATTTTATTTTTATTTATTCATTTTTATTAAATATTTTTATTTTTTACTTTACCTTTAGGGGCTTTGGGGAAATATTAGGGGTCTAAACAGAACCCTGATATTTCCCTTTTAAAAGAAAAAGAGATTGAGGACACAGAGTCCTTAATCTCTATTTCTGCAGCCTCTGTTATAGATGAACAGGATTCCTCTATACTGAGTGTTCCTGTTCATTCATAACATGAGGACAGAGTATGTTTACTATATCCACAATCATGAATGAACAGGAAGTAATGTAGATCACTCCCATTCATTCATAATTGGGGACACAGTAAACATACTATGTCCTCAATTATTTACAAATGGCAATCTACAAACAGATACCTATAGATAACTGCAGGCTTTTTATTCTTTACAAACCTTATTTTTCTTTTCCTTTCCATTCTTTTTACAGTGGCCATTTTAACTAATTGCAGATTAATATATCTTTCTTTATTTTCTGGTACTCTGGCACGTGTGACTAGGGCTTGTGACCATGCACATCATCTCAGGGGAGAAAAATGCCTTGACTACAGATGAGATTTCCCAGCAATGCACTGCTGATGTAACCTTCCCAGGATGCAATGCTTGGGCACATTACATCATGAATGTCCAAAAGAAACAGAAAATGGAAAAACTAACAAAATAATTGTTAGTAAAATAAAGGTTTTATTTAATGAATCAATGTAAGGTGATTTCATATCAGAATGCAGATCTGCATGCTGATGTGATTTTTAGTGAAAGGGGGTAAAGGTCTGCTTTAATAACCCACACACTTAAAGAGGAACTACACCCTCCTATCCTTTACAGCCAAGGAAGGCACCATCTAAGGCTGGGTTCACACCTGTGCGTACGGAATATGCGCGTTTGTCGCGCGTTTTTACCGCGATTTGCGGTAAAAGAAACGCGCGACAAACGCACGTTTCCAAGGGCTATCCGGCTGTATCCGGCAAATACGCCCCAAAGAAGCTCCTGTACTTCTTTGGGCGTAGGGCGTTTTTCAGCGCGTTCCTACGCGCTGTAAAACGCCCAGGTGGGAACCATGTCCATTGGCAATTATTGGTTTTCACATGCTGAGCGTTTTACAGTGCGTAGGAACGCGCTGTAAAACGCCCAGGTGTGAACCAGGCCTAAGCCTCTCTTTTGATTGCAGGTGCCATGGTGATCCACATGCAATAGGCTGCGACACCAGTTATTGGAGGGCTTGACCATTGGCATGCCTTGAAAGTAAAGGTTTTGAAAGACAGATAAATTGGTTGCTTTAGTTCTCCGTTAATAGCTATTGAATAACTGCAATAACATTTCTGCATCTAAATTTCCAGATCTATTCACCTGTAATTACCGGTAGGGATGTTCAGATGGCATTTTCATGAGAACTACCAGTGTCGCAGTGGTTGCAACTGGGCCCTGGTGCTCCACCTATGTCCTGAAATCATTAGCCTGTAGTGTTTTGGAAAAACTGTCACATGACTAGTAAACAAAACAATCAGTGATTGGTATCTGTATTACTTGGACTTGGTACTAATATATATTAGTACCAATTAATTATATATATATATATATA
>NW_017307634.1:231607-275353 GCF_000935625.1 Nanorana parkeri
ATATATACATATACATATATACATATATATACATACATATATATACATATATACACACACAAATCCCAGGAGGCCTGCGTGGTCCTTAAAAACTTACAACTATCTCCTAACTTTTGAGTTTTTCTCTAGTATGTTTTGATGCATGTCTATTAGATGTGAGGACGCCAAGTTAATTTTTTTAACAGTGGTTTACACTAGGTAATTAGGTAAAGTGTTAAAAATATGTATGCATATATTGTAGACAGAATGCAGATCCTGAAGATACCGTAGGTTTCTCAGATTTATTGCCCACACTACATAACTGTCACATTCTTGTTCAGACTTCTAACTATGCAGCAAACTGAATTGAAAAAATGTATTTCACTAGCAACTTTCGAAAACCTATTACCTACAATCTCATCTTCTACCATACACCTCAAACCACAATTACCTCTTTCATCACCTTCTTTCACCTCTCATTCTCTCTAAGTACGCTTCCAAAAACTCACATTAAACACGTTGACAATTTGCGTTCTACCTCTCACTATTTAGCTTGTTTCCTTCACCTCACAGACTTCCACAGATTTTCCTAGCTCTTTCCATCTACCTTTTGCTGCTCTCCTTCCCCTCACCTATATTGTCCTTCGCTTATTCCCTCCCACCACTGACCTTTTGCAGCTTTCATATGCCTTGCCAATTGCCCACCATTGCTCTTCTTCCCATGTAGGTTGCTACATTGCTCATCTCAACTCTTTTTTTGTAGCCTACTTTCCACCACTACCCACCTTGCTCCTTATAATATACCCCACCACCAACCTTACTATTAATTCTCAAGCACCAACAACACCCCCCCCCCCCCCAAACAGCCTGCTATTGCCTATTTCAAATTGCACTAGCCAATAGCAGGCTGAATCAGCAGAGGAGCAGACCTGAGAGAGAACTTTCTTTTGTTGGTGTGCAATCTGCTCATTGACAGCAGGCAGGTACAACAGCCAGCCTGTTGTTGGCTATTGCAATTTTAAATAGCCAATATTGCTCTTGCACACTACCCGTTAAATAAATAAAACTAAATAAATGTAGTTGCTAGCGAAAATTTTTAGTGTGCACATATCTATCAAAAAAACAGCAAAAAAAAAAAAAAGGACATATAATTTCCTCAATTTTTTTTGCTGATTGCTTGAGAATGCTGGTTGCTTGAATGCCAGATAATGGAAAGTTTACCACCTTTCCCTTACCCTCTACTTTGTTTATCTCTTCCCTTACAACCTACAAACTATATCCCACTGCTCCATGCCACCTACCAACTTTATCCAGCTCTTCTCTAGCCACCTACCAACTCCGTTTTATTTCACTCTTCCCTCCCTCACAACCTGTCAACTTTGTCTCTTTTTTGCCTCCCTCACCACCTACACACTTTGTTTCTCTTTTCCTACACTTACTACCTACCAATTCAGTTTCTACCTTACACACCACCTGCTAATTTTGGTAATCTCTTCCATCCCTCACCACCTATCTACTTTGTTCTTATGTCTTCCTCACCTACTTTGGCCCCTTCTCCTCTCCCTAATAACCCATCTTGCCTTTTCTCCCTTTTGCTTACCTTAATTCTCCCCTTGCCATCTACTCTAACTTGTCTCCTCTCCATAATCACCTAACGTGTCCATATTTTCACTCCCTTGCTGCCTAACTTGTCCCTCTCTTCCCTTCATCACTATCTACTATTGCCACTGTGACTGCTAACTCACACCAGCAGCCATGCGTTGTAGCGCAGCTGCTGGTGTGAATGCAGCCTAAAGCCCGTAACACATTGCACGCAAAGCCGTGCAGAGCGAAGCAAAGCTGTCCGGCACGGAGCTTTGCGTGCAGTGTGTGTGAGCTGAGTGCAGCCAGATAATTGACTGCACCTTCAGCCAATCGGCTCGTGCGTAAAAACCAGCCAGACGTTGCATGTTGATGCGCGGGTTTATACGCGCCAGCCGATTGGCTGAAGATGAAATTTTTCTTCTTGGCACACTCAGCTATGCGAGCTCTCGCAAGCTGACGTGCCGAGGAGAAAATTACATGATACACTGCTCACAAAGGCAGAGCGCCACCGCTCCGCGCTGCATCGCGTGCAGTGTGTCACAGCCTTAAATCATTTGCAATGGATACTGCTCCTTGATGTTTAGAACTTTTAAGTTCCTGTAGAACTTAAGCATGAGCACTGGCCTTGATAATCTGTTTTAGAGTGGCTCCTTTCTCTTGCAGGGTCCTATCATGCCACTCTTGTGTGTGCTGGTATGCTCTGGGTCCCCACAAACACACAAAAACAGCAAGGCAAGTCACATCCCTAAATTTGGCTCCTCCCATCTCCCTCCACCCTTTGTAAAGCTAGTAGATGGACAACTGATAGAGACTGCACTGTCCCTTGTGATCTTGTACTCAACAGGAAGTTCAGGAAAGCCAAGCTGAGAGAGTTGAAACTGGTTGTTTGGAAACATGATGATTGTAAGTGCTTGGGAAAAAATATAAAGAAATACTTTGCGGGGAAATGTAAATTTATTTGACCTGGATTAATTATTAAAAAATCCTAAAAGTTTAACACTACTTTAACTTTCCATTTCAACCACTATTTCAGCACTTACCTCTCTTCCTCCCAGGGCTTCTACCTGGCCCTTTTCTCTTCTTCCTCATACATGTTGTGTACCTTTAACCACCCTCCCCTCCCCTAGTCACCTACCTAGCCTCTCACCCTTTTCCCTTATACATGTCCTGTACCTTTCACCCCTATCATGACCTGTCTTGTCATAACTTCTCCATCTAGTCACCTACTCTTTCTTCTCCCCTCATACATGCTCTGTACTTTTAACCCCCATCATGACATACCTTGTCCCCACTCGCCCCCATCTAGTCACCTACTTGCTTCTCTTCCATCTATAATATCTCCCATATATAAACTGTACCTGTCACATCTGTCATGATGATCTACCCTGGTCACCTACCTATCTCCTCTCTCTTTCCTCTTATATATGCCCAGTACCTACACCCCTATCATGACCTGCCTGTCCATTCTTCTCCCTCTAATAACCTACCTTGACCTTTCTCTTCCTCTAACATGCAGACCTTTTACCCCAGTCATGTCCTCTCTTGTTCCCCTTTCCACCCTTTTGCCTCCTTCCTCTTTAGACACTTACTAATGCCTCTTTCTACCACCGCTCCCTCCTTTTAGTCCCCACCTATGGTTCTACTACAACTCTTCTAGAATGCCAATCCTTCCTAGCATCACTACTAGGACTCTCTCATCTGCCAACTACTAACAGTCCCCCTCCTCGCCCTCTCTCCAGGCATATTTAGCCACAAAACTTTCCAAAACTCGTCTGCCCCATACCTGTGAGGTTTGACGGGGATCCAGGTGCTACGGGTCCAGTCTTCTGCAAGGCTCCCCGGTGAAACAACGCTTCCTTATTCCGCTCTGAGAGATCTAATCGGGCTCCCCCTCCCTGTCCAACAACACCCTCCTCCTCCCGAGCACCTCCCCTAGCTCTTCTCTCGGTCACTCTTACATAGTGCACCGTCTTCGTTTCGCTCCTTATTGTTTCTGTGGCCTGCGTTTACCCATTCAGCGTGTGTCTCTTTATATTGCTTTTTATGTGCATTTAGTGCTCTTTCTCTGTTATGAAAATGGGCTGCGTGAACTTTTCAATCTTCTTACTTCAATTAACTTCTGTTTCCTTACATCTCAGCAACCTCGCTCCTCCTACCAGCCTTCCTCGTTTTCTGTCTTCATGACATGCCCTCAGCCAGCAAACATTCCTCCTTCACCTGAGAAAATATTTCCGCCAACGATAATCTGTATCATCCACTCATGCTACATTTCAGTGATTACTTTTCAGATTTTAATTACACTGTATGGAGTATGCTGGTTCTGGATTACAATAATTAGGATGAACTGCACTGCTGGGATCTAAACCAAAGCAGACTTGTTTTCATTCTAAAGCTGAGTAACAGTTTTGTTTTTCAGGATCCAGTACTTCTTTGTCATTTCAGGGCCTATTCAAGCGTTCACCTTTTCAAAATGCACAATTTGTTTACATGTGCAGTTTTTTAAGCATGCTTTTGTGAATTTTGCATGCATTTTTTAAGGAGAATGACATACCCCACGTATTAAAGTGCATCAACTGTACACTTTTCATGCAGATCTATTTATCTCTTTGTCAGTTATGTTTTTGTCAAAGCACTGCTTCTGAGACTGTAAGAGTCCATTCGCACCTATATGCGTTTTAATGCATGTGAGCAAATGTACACAGGTTAGCCTTTGTTTGTAAAGGTTTTAGTTCACATCTGCATAAATTGTGTTGGCCTAAAACGTTTGATATAAATTTTTGATGCGCAATACAGCATCTATTGATGACAATTGCAGAGCATGAGGTGGCGTGGGGAAAGGTGTGAGTCCAGCCTCAGGGCTTGTGCATACCATAGTTTTGCTTTAAACGCACAATTTCGCTCAGTACACCTAGTGAGCAGTACAATGTGCTAGGTGCATTGCAATGCCATTCACCCTTAGCATTTCATTGTACAATAGTGTGTGGTAAACTCACAGGATCGTGCATGGAACATAATGCTATGGGGAGAACGGGCCCATTAGTTTTATTGGCTATAATGGTACACTTCTCATTGTACAGTTTTGAATGCATCTAAATTGCACATGTGTGAATATAAGCCATACACATAATTTGTAAGAGACAGACTGTAAAATTAATTGTCTTTCAGTTTAACCCTTTCATGACTGAGCTTTGTTTCAGTTTCTATTCGTAAATGACTGAAGCACTTTTTAAATTTTTGCTGTATGATTCTTCCACGGCAGTAATATACTTTCTTACTAAGTGCACCCAGACATATTATATATTGTTTTTTAGAGGACAGATAGGGCTATATATTTATACCACATACGTATGCCTAATACCTCACTTAGTATAGATAACATATAAAAATGATTAGGAAAAAAACGTAAAGAAAACACTTTTTCCCTAGTTTTGATTATTTATTTATTTTTAAAATAGTACAGCTAAAAAAAATGAATTAAAATAAATTCATTTATTTGCCCTTTATTTGAAAACGCCTCTTATCTCTAGGATTTCAGAAATGTTTCTGTACTTTTCACCCTAAAATTAAAAGCTAACATTTTATTTTCTCTCTCTAAAAACGAATAATAGTTTGGTTAGGTAGCCTACAATGTCCCGCCATTAAGTGCCACTAACTGTCACACTTAGGGACATTAACATACTTTGAGCAATGCCGTCATGAGGGGGTTAAATTAAAAAAAGTAACCACTTAGGGTGAAAAAGAAATCTGCAGCTCAGCTGCAGATTTTCATTGTAAGGGGCTAATTTTTTTTATAATTGTAGTATAAAAATATATTTATACATATTTTTAAATTGTTAATTTTTTTTACACTTTTTAATTTTTTTTTACACATTACAATTTTTTTGTCTATTTATATCAAGCAGTCACTATGACTGCTTGCTAATTTAATATTTTTTTACATTTTTGGTTATTATTAGGCTGCTCCAAACTTAGGAACAGCCAATAATACCCTTAGTGACACTGATCCTGACAGCATGACAGGATTGGATCTCACTAGGCTTATGATGGTCCTCAAATGATCAGAAGTTTGATACATTTCAGCAAAATAAATACATTGTTTCTTATTGCTGAAATGTATCATTTTGTGAAGAATGTATCTTTACAAAGCCTGTAAACATCGGGACTTGCCCAATGTCTACAGAGCTGTCAAAGAAGCTTTTACAAAAGCTTAACTATTTAATTGATGGATGCCTTAGTACAGATTCTCAGCGGTTACCGGCATTTCAAAACCCTGAATAGCTGCTCACGTACAGTGTACGTGAGCAGTCATTTGGGCAATTCACGATTGAGACGTACAGTGTACGTCTCCAGTTGTGAAGAGGTTAAGCTATATATAATGCAAGGATCTGCCTGTTTGGATACATATTAATTGGATAGTTTAGGTAGGTCCTCATTTTACATAGTTTTGATAAATCTACAATTAATTGTACAAAGATTGTACAGTCTGATTAATCTGAGTATCACAATACACACTACATTCTCTGAAATCTGTTAACTGGCTTACCGATTTTAAACTGAATTTAATCAGATATCCAAAGATTTTGTAAAAATATGCTCAAATAATTTTTTTTACTGTTTTTTTACTGCTTAATTTTAACAAAACTGCAGAACAATCAAGTGAGCTCAATTCGTTGCATTTACAATATACAATCTTTATTCTTTTTTTTATAAATTCTTTATTTAAGATTTTTCAACCATTTCAAAGTTGTAATACGATCATAAGAAGGTAAGTATCAATATCTAGGAAAATGGGGGGGAGGTAGAGGAGAAAAGGAAAGCGGTTGATAAAGGAGAGATAAGTAAAGGAGAGTTCAAGTAAAAAGGGGCATAGAGTGGGTCAAGGGGAAAGAGTACCAGGGGAAAGGAGGAGAGTTAAGAGAGGAGCTTAAAATACTAATAGGGAGGGGGAAGGAGGGTAAAGAACAGGAAGGGAGGCACAGTTTGGCCTGGTGAATCACACGGCAGAGTCCTGACATAGAGACAGGGCCGGCCTTAGGGGTGTGCGAGCAGTGCGGCCGCACAGGGCGCCATGGCAACAAGAAGAAATGTACTCAAGGGAATGTCGTGTACACGGTCTAACCATTGATGCACAGTAGGGGGTGCAGGGTGTTTCCAGAGTGCTGGGATGCATGCTCGGGCAGCATTGATTAGATGTCGCACACTGGAGCATTTGTACGCTTTAGGTGGAATAGTATTGTTATGCAAGAGGAAGAAGGCTAGGCCCCGTGGTATCTGGGAATCAGTAAAGTTCTGTGTGATGGCATGAACTTGGCATGGAGGGAGGGCAAGACCATAAAATGTGTAGTATATCTGCCGAGGGGTCGTTGCATCACCAACAATTTACAGGGATCTGAGGAAACAGAGAGTGGAGAGTTTGAGGCATCCTGTACCACCTGGTGATGAGTTTATAACCAGACTCCTGGTATCTGTTGCATATGGAGGATTGATAGGATATGGAGAGCGATTTCTTGCGTTCTTCAGGAGTGAATTGGATTTGGAGGTCCTCCTCCCATCTAGTGAGAAACCATGGTTGGGTGACATTGTCATTGGAGAGAAGTTTATAGCAAAAGGATAGGACATGTTGCGTCGGGCCCTCCCAAGATCATTCCAGTTTGCAAGGGGACAAAACTCTGGAGAGTTGCGAGGCGGCTGGGAGAGACTGAAGGAAGTGAGTCAGTTGCATAGTTCGCCATGGGTCAAGGATTCCAAAGTCGGAATGGGATTTTAAAGTGGAGGGGGAGGGCCAGGTGGATCAGGTTAAGAAATGGGTGGCTCTGAATTTACCTGAAGTGCAGAGAGTAAGTGTCAGGGACTTGGGATCCATCCCCCCACACAGCCGGGTCGGCGTCTCGTTGCTAGGCGACCTTCCGGCTTGCGTCCACGGCTCCTCCCTCCAGACGTCACCCTCAGACGCATCCTGCGTGAGAGTGACAGGCATAGCAGGCCGGCCCTCCAGAAGCTTCCTGTTGCTAGGAGACATTCGGGAGGGCCGCTGCAGGCGGCTCCACCCCCAGCACACCTGTCTTTCCTACAAAGGCCTAGACGGCTCACTTGCTCAGCGTTCTAGCGAGGTAGAACGTCGAGCAAGCTTCTAGTGCTCTTACCTCTGCCATCCTGAACCTTGTAGTCCTCCTCCAGAGGATTGAGTTCTTGGACATTTCCACAATCACCGGCTCTCGATGCCCGAACTCCTAAGGGGGATTCTGAGTCCACCATAATCGCAAGTACCACCTGCACACTCCATTGAGTTACCATTGCATACTATTCCATTGGCTTAAAGGGACAGTACTCTACTTAAGAGTGTTCAGTTCGCATTATATGTCTGTACTACTGGGAACGTTAACTTGGGCAATCTGGTGTAAATGTATGCTGTGCGGTGCTGGGAGACTGAAGTTCCTCGAGCTGGAATGGGACTGATACCCTGAATATAGTTTATCTACGCTGCCACGTTATTTGCTACAATTGTTATTTTGTTTACTGAGACTAACTACCGGTACATGAACTACATGTCCCAACAGGCCCCAATGAATCACAATTGAGGACCAAAGGGACGGTTCAGTCTGTTAATTATTCCGTTTGCAACCCTGTGGTGGTGCATGATGTGTTAGGGGTTCCGACCTCACTCAATACTATACAGAGTGCGACTGTGAACCCCCCACCTGAGCCATCCTCAGAGTTACTCTGCAGTTGAGATCCACACACACGCTTGCTGGAACATTACAGTAAGGAAGCGTTTATCAGTTTTTGAAAGAAGGGAACTGGATTGGGAGGGCTTGAGGGGGTAGAGAAGACGTGGGAGGACAGTTTGTGTCAGGATATTGCGCCGTCCCATCCACGAGAAGGTGCTAGTGGACAAGGTCTGGAGATCTGAGGTAATTTTTGCAAGTAATTGGGGAAAATTAGGGGAGTAGGTTTGAGAGGGGTTTCTCGGGAGACGAATGCCCAAATATTTCAATGAGGTGGGAGACCATTTAAAAGGAAAGTCACATAAGACCCTCCATAGCCGAAGGCCTGTGAGAGAAATGTGCATTGCTTCAGATTTGTGGGAGTTGATGAGGAAGTTCAAGAGGTCGCCATAACGGTTAACTTCTTTCAAGAGTACCGGGAGGTACCGGGAAGGAAGAACAAAAGGTCATCCGCAAAAGCGGCTATCTTATGTTGGACGGGACCATTCTGGATTCCATGAATGTCAGGGTTTGAGTGGATCGTCTGAAGACTGGGTTCTAGGGAAAAAACAAAAAATAGGGGAGAGAGGGGGCAACCCTGATGGGTGCCTTTGGAGATGGAGAAGGGGGAGAGAGAATTCCATTCCCCAGGACCCTCACGGACAGATGGGAGTAGAGTAAGCGTATCCAGGTTCTCATAAAAGGACCTATCCCCACTGCCTCTATGGTCAAATGGAGAAAGTCCCAGTCTACGCCTTCTCCGCATTTGTGGAAAAAAGGACGCAGGGAGTGGCAGATGACAGGGCAGAGTGGACAATCCCCAAGGCACGAGTGGTGTTGTCCCGGGCTTCACTCATAGGAATAAAGCCTATCTGGTCCAAATGTATCAGATCACCAAGTTGGGGGGCAAGGCGGAAATATAAGATCTTGGCAAAAAGCCTGGTTTCGACATTCAGTAGGGAGATGGGTCTGTAACTTGGGCATAGGAAAGGGTCCTTACCGTCCATAGGTATAATCGTGATGTGGGCTAGGAGAGATTCGGGTGGCATGGGGGTCCCATCACAGAGAGAGTTGAGGGCCAAAAGGAAAGGAGAGGGAGAAATTGTTTATAGTATGTGAGAGTGAAACCGTTCGGTCCGGGAGCTTTACCTGTTTAAGTGGATTTGATAGCAAGTTCTAATTTCAGGAAGGGTGATCGGTGAGTCCAGAAGAGAGCGTGTGGTGGAATCTAGGGAAGGCATGCCGGAGTTGTTGATATAGTGTATAATACGCATTGAGCGAATTTTGGGGTCTGCAGAGGGAGAATGGGTAGTTAAGTTATGCAAGGTAGAATAGTAGTCGCTGAAGAAGGTGGCGATGTCAGAGGGCGAGGTGGATTTGGTACCAGAAGGCCGGACGATGGAGGGGATATAATTTCGGACCTGTCGTTTTGGTGGAGCTCTAGCAAGATATTTGCCACACTGATTGCCATACTCATAAAAAGAGCGTCTACACTTAGTCAAGGAGGCCTTAAAGGGGTTCTAAAGCCTACGTTCTTTGCCTATATCTACTGCTATAAAGTAAAAGTAAATGTAGGCAAAAAGTTTAAAAAAAGAAAAAGCATCTTGGGGCGGGCGCATGCGCATTTTGGATTCTCGGCCGGGAGACGAGCAGAGACGCAAGGTAAGTCTATGGACTTACCTGTCCATAAACTTGCATGCAGAGACCGCTGGATCTGAAGTGACTGCAAGCAGAGAGGAGTCAGCGCTGGATCGGAGAGCCGCCGCACCGCTGGAGGGACAGATGAAAACATCAGGAAAGAAGAGGAAGATCAGATTAACCCCTTCATGACTGAGGCCCTTTTTTCCATTTTTGCACCCATGTTATATTCCACATTTTAGGCCTGAAAATGACGTAAAACCCCCCCAACATTATATATTTTCTGAATGCCAAGACCCTATAGAATATATAGCGAGGCAGAGAATACAGAGCTGTTCACAAAGAGAGCACAATTTAGCTTCAGTAGTCTTGTCAGTGGCATTTTTATAGTGAGACTCGAGGGGTTGTATTTGAGTGAGGAGATCGTTAATACGGACAAGTCTTTGTCTTCTGAGCTTGGCACCATGTCCAATAAGGGATCCACGGATTGTGGCTTTATGGGTTTCCCAGATTGTGTAGGATGCTAAATAGGGGGAAGCGTTCTCGTCAAGAAAGAAACGGAGATCACGTTCAAGGGAAGCGGGAATGTCAGGGTCGAGAAGTAGGGACTCTTTCAGTTTCCACTGCCAAAGGCCGGGAGCAGGACTATCTAAGGAGAAGGTAATAAGGATAAGGGCGTGGTCGGAGAAAGTGATGTTCCCAATGTCAGTAGATATGACTCAGGAAAGTTGGCTGTGGTGTACAAAAAAGTAGTTAATTTGAGTGTAGCGTTGGTGAAGGTGGGAGAATAAAGTGTAGTCGCTGGTAGAGCGGTGTTAAATACGCCAGGCGTCCGCCAGTTGCTGCACAAAAAGACATGTTTTAAGACGTTTTAATGTGTTAAAGGAGAGATGAGAGGAGGACGCTGAGGAGTCCAAACAGGGTTCCAACACAAAGTTGAAACTTAATCCTCCTGTCCCATCGCACTCCTGACCGGACAAAAACCCAAATCCAACTGGGTGGGTGCAGTGATCACAACGGATGCCTCCGTGAAATGTAGATAGATGAAAGTAGTCACTCGCACTCCATGATATTAAAGTCAATGCTGTTTATTGACTGAGATAACACATCTCCTTAGCGACGTTTCGAGACCATGCGGTCCCGTCCTCAGGCAAACAGAATCAGGAGACCCTCGCGCAAGTAAGCTAGGTGGGACAGGACACGGTTCAGAAACGTGATTAGGTAGATAATGGTTGGTGAAGGTAACAGTTTGGGGTCCAACAGTGTCCCTTACAAACAGGACCCGACCTTCCTCCCCGACATACTGATCCAGCAAAAGCCACGGGAGCAAGAGAGTGTAACACGCCACAGGTATGTTCGTAGGATCGCAGCTGCGGAGGTGCGTTAGTACCTTGGAGGGGCACAATATGCCTCCTTCAATATACAGGTGAAACTCGAATAATTAGAATATCGTGCAAAGTTCATTTATTTCACTAATGCAACTTAAAAGGTGAAACTAATATATGAGATAGACTCATTACATGCAAAGCAAGATAGTTCAAGCCGTGATTTGTCATAATTGTGATGATTATGGCTTACAGCTCATGAAAACCCCAAGAACCCCAAAACCACAACCTCAAAAAAGTAGATTATTACATGCAATCAATAAAACAAGAATTGTACATAGAACAATATCGGACCTCTGAAAAGTACAAGCATGCATATGTACTCAGTACTTGGTTTGGGTCCCTTTTGCAGCACTTACTGCAATTACTTTTGCACGATATTCTAATTGAGTTTCACCTGTATGTAATGTGGAGACGGTTATTCAGTATTCAATTCCTGTGCTGCACTCTCCATACAATTCAAGGAGGGTTTGGAATTGTGTGACATCATACACTGTCTTATACAGGAGTAGTGCTAGCTTAACTCCCCAGAGGTATTACCTCATACACCATAGAGGAGTGTACGAAGCATAACAACATAAATGAATAGTTCACGTGCACTGCACAATTTATTACAAAGACCAACTTAACGGTTTTAAATTATTACGAATATGGTTTGTGACACCAAGCTTGCAAGAGGCCTGAATATTATCAGCGGTTATATTACTCAAGGAGCATCACTCTTTCAGTAATACGTGTACATTGGCTGAATGAGGGAGGATGCGATATATAGTTCACAACAAAACCACTTCCCAGTTCCATGCAATCACACTCAGTATTGGTAGTAACTATTGGAGACCTGAACCTGCCTTGATAACTATAACAGATACTACTGGTTGGGGGTGCAATGGGAGTTGTAGTTATGTAGACCTATGTAGTCCATGACAGATAGCATGCTACTTGCTGTTAGAAGGGGGTTTTTCCCATGGAGTAATCCAGACTGCTGGCAGCAGCTTGCGGTGATATGAAGGAGACAGGCAGCAGCTTCCAACTCTGAGCAGAGAGAGACAATGGTTGCAGCTTCCAACACTGAGCAGAGAGAGGCAAGGGCAGCAGCTTCCAACTGTGAGCAGAGAGAGGCAGTGGCAGCAGAACCTGGAGGCAGTGGGAGCTCACAGTGTCAGGCTGTGAGAGCTGGCAGATTCCACAGAGGATGATTGCTCTGCGTTTCAAAGGTAATAGTGGAACACTGAGCAATCAAAAACCCTGCTGCTTTATTGTGACAGCTGGTGTGTGGGGGGAGGAGCGGCACGACACCCGTGCGTGTGAGGCTGCTGGATCCCGGTGCTGGAGTGATCCGAGGTGAGTTTATCACAGAGAGAATGATGCTGACACCTCTGGAACGTTTGTCAGGGGAGCTGCTGTGGTAAACATTGGTATAGCGCCTGTCTCCTAGACAGGGGACGTGGTCAGTTTTAAAGTGGGTTTCTTGGAGAAGCGCCACATCAATTCTCTGCCGGTGGAGGTCACGGAGAATTATTGTGCGCTTTTCGAGGACATTAAGCCCATCAGTGTTCAAGGAGAGGACTCCGAGTTGGGACATCAGCAGCGGACGAGAGGACTAGAATTAGAAGACAAGGGGGGGAATAGGAAGTAGTACGAAAGAGGGTAGAGGGGGATTAAGGGAAAAGAAGGGGAGGAAGAGAAGGGGGTTTGTCAGGAGGAAAAAGGGGGAAGTTGGTTAGAGGGTAGGAAGAAGAAGGGGTGTGACAACTAAGGAGCTGGATATCCAGCTATATGGGTCTCCATCAACCACAAAGAAAAAAAAGAACCCAGGGTTCGGGGTAGAGCCGAAATCCTATGTTGTTAAGCTACGGCTAGCAAGGAGAAAGGCTGAACTGGTGGAAAGGTAAATCGAAACAGGATGCTAACGTCCGGGTTAATGAGAAACAATGAACAAGAGTATTGATGGGTGGACTGAGAGAAAATGAGTCATGTATGGTGATATGGCAAAAGCGTATATAGGCAATGTAAAACACAGAATGTAAAACACAGAACTATCGATAGAGGGCCCTTGGCAGGTACCCATTCCATTAGGGCTGGGAGGGTAGGAGTGGTGGGTAAGGTAGGGGAAAAGAGACAAGGGTAGATGATGGGCTATTGGAAAAGGTAGGAGTGGGCGATTGCATGATATCGGCTCCCATCGAGAGCAGCATTAGAAACAGTAAAAGAAAAAAAAAACATCAAATCAGGTCAAACGGGTCGTCCTAGGTGACACCATAAACAGTACTTGTCATTAAGTAAAAGGATAAAGAGCATAGATATATTACCAATGGAAGTCCGCGAAAAAGGGATTCCTAAATGGAAAAACAAAACAAAAGACAAAAAAAAGTACAGTATGGCTGGCACCTTGAGAAGGATAGTAAATGAGTGTTCCAAAGCAGTTGAATTTGTGAAAGCAGCCGAATGGAAGATCAAGGCTCGTTGGAAGTAGGGGTAGGGCGGGCAGTCCAGGGTCTGCTCCTAGAGGAACTCTGGCGGCGGCGTCGCTGAGGTAAGGGACAGTTCTCGAAGCCTAGGTCGGGACTAAAGGCCGTGACACACTGCACGCGAAGCAGCGCGGAGCGGGGGCGCGCTGCCTTTGCGAGCAGTGTGTCATGTAATTTTCTGCTCAGCACCTCAGCTTGCGAGAGCTCGCGGAGCTGACCGTGCCGAGATGAACAATTTCAACTTCAGCCAATCGGCTCGCGCGTATAAATCAGCGCGTCGCGATGCGACAGCTGGCAGGTTGTTACGGGCGAGCCGATTGGCTGAAGGTGCTGTCAATCATCTGACTGCACTCAGCTCACACATTGCACGCAAAGCTCCGTGCCGGATAGCTTTGCTTCGCTCTGCACGGCTTCACGTGCAGTGTGTCACGGCCTTAAGCCAGTCAGGGATTGCCATAGGGGCCGTGTCCAGGAAGGTGAAGAGATCCGCGAGCTGGGTAAGATAGTGAAGAATTAAGGTTCTCCCGTTACGTCGGACGTTCAAGCAGAAGGGGTAGTCACATGTGTAAAAGCCACAAGCACGGCAGATCTCAGCTAGAAGGGGTTGCAAGGTACGTCGCATTTGCAGCGTGCGTCGTGAGGATGGAGATTTCAGTGCTGTCAAAAGGGATGGAGCCCTTTTGCCATCCGCTGAGCATGATGGATTCCTTCTCAGTGAAGAAGTAGACTCAGCATAGAACATCCCTGGGTCTAAAAACACCATCTGTTCTGAGGCGGCCAACGTGGTGTACGTGGTCAATCTCCAGAGGAGAGTCTGGGACCTTGTTCAGGATCAAATTGAGGATGGTGGTAACTGTAGGGTGAAGGTCATCAGGGGATGTGGCCTCCAGGAGTACGATGTTATTTCGCCGGGACCAGTTTTCCAGGTCATCCTGAGCCGGGAGCAGTGTGGAAAATTGGAGATCATATTGAACAGTTTTGGACTCCAGGTGATCAAGCCGTCTAGTCAATGATGTCTGGTCACTAGACAAGCTGGAGACTTTATCTTCCAGATGGGAGACAGTCATGGCAGATGGCAGCCATATCCTGTTTCGTGGGAAGAGAAAGGATTATGGAGGAGATTTCATAGGCGGAAAGAGACGTAGGGTCCGCCAAAGTGTGGAAGAGTCAACGTGAGCAGGAAGATAAGATCTACGGTCAGGCTGGAGGAGCGTTGGGAGGTGCCTGCTAGAATACGAGGCGGACGGTGAGGTAGGGGCATCTCTGGGAGCTAGGGGTGAGGTAGGCTCAAGAGTCTTACTCTGTGTCGTCAGAGCCATGGCTTCTCTGGAGGAGCTGCGTGTAGAGGAAGCTGGGCGGAAGTGCTGCAGGGCTGTCGGAGTGTGCCTGCTGTTAGAGCACGATTTGTTCTCGACATCTAAATAGGCTAAAATGGATGCCAGGAGCAGCTGAAAAGTCCCAGGTGGTAGCAGAGATCAACAAATGTGCTTCTTCACACCGCCATAGCCAAGTCACTCCTGACAATCTGTATTCTAGCAAATTGTTAATTTATTGGCTAATAAGGTTTGTTCAAAACAAAGCGAGGGTGCTCAGTGTAATCCTTGATTCTGAGCTCTCCTTTCAGCCCCACATCCAATCACTACCGAAATCTTGTCTCAACCTCCGTAACATTTCTAAAATTACATATACATATATATTGTGATATCTGGGGAATTAGCTGGGCCACAGGACACAGGCTTTATCAGACAAACTGCATTTATTTTCCACAGCAGCAACATAAACAGTCCTTTCTTTCTTCAGTACAGCAAAATAACTTAAAAGATTGCTTTCTTCAGCATAGAAATGATACACTTTACAGTTTGCTTTCTTCAACATATAAAATAATAACAATAGTCTCACCGGCTTGGATGGCTTCAGTCCACAAGGTTATCACGCTCTTAACCTTAGAGTTTCTCTCAGCACACAGGCTCACAGTAAAGTTCAGCTGTTTCACAGCACTAGTACCTTAGTCTTCTCTCTTCTCTCTCTCTTCTCTCCTTTTGAGCCCACTTCCGTCCTGAACAAAGGGAAATATACACCTCTCCCAAGACCCATCTTCTGGCATCCTGTACAATATATATATATTAGGGATGCACCGATACCGATACTAGTATCGACTCTTTACACGCTGCCCGGCTAATCAGGAAGCTTCCTGAATGGGACTTCCGTTACTCGGTAATTGGTATCGGCGAGTGTGACGGACCGACTGGGTACCTCCGTCATAAATCAGCTTCCTCTCCGCTGGAACCCGAATCCCAGTGTCCTCAGCTCAAACCTGCCTAATTATTGGACAGAACCAATGTATTAGGACAGAACGCTAACCACTCAATCATTAGACAACACCAATGTTGAGGTGGAAACCAAGATCTGCTTTATTGAAGACGCAATCAAACATGAACAGCATGCAAACAGACATCCCTCCCCGATGCCTTAATGAATGAATAGGGAGAGAGGAGACACATGTGATGGGATTATCTCCTGAGGGCATCATAGTGTGATTTACTCATCTACACCCGGAGTCAGCTACTCCTAGAATCAGGTATCCTAATCCCATCATCAACACAATACAACAAAGGGACAAATAAACTGTAACAGTTCAATGTCCAGAATTATCCCAATTCAGTGCTGCTGGAGTCACAGCCTGTACCTATAATACACACAGGGTCATCCAAATGTAATGCCGGGGAAACTGTACAGTACATCCCTCCACACATAAACCTGGTACAATGGTTCCTTGTAACCCCAAGGGGTGCGAGGGGGGTCTCCATAGTTCTGGGCCCATAGTCAGTAGGAAGGAGGCTAGCCCCCAGGCTCCTCCAACAGCACCAGTGACGGTTCAGTCCGTCACATTTCTCCCCTCCCAACAGTAGACTAACCAGGTACCAGACCACCAACTGGTCTGGACCTGTGTTAGTCGGGCAAGATAAATTCAAAAGCTCTTCCAACTTGTCCGCTTGACTCTCCTGCAGGAGAGTGATGCCACCCACATTATCTCCCGGGTAAACACACTGCCGCTGGGGAACGAGGACGCTCACCTCCCCTCCCTGGAACTCCGGGTGCCGCTGGTGAGAAGTGTCGGGTACACTCTCTCCCTGGATCTCCATCTGCCGTTGGGGAGAGAGGTCAGCTACCTCCACTCCCTGGATCTCCATCTGCTGCTGGGGAGAGAGGTCGGCCGCCTCTTCTCCCTTGAATACCATCGGCCGCTGGGGAGAGAGGCCGGCTGCCTCCTCTCCCATGGAACTGTGAGGCTGTACCAGGTGCCGGGCAGAGGCTTGCGGCCCTCTGCCCTGTCGCCAGCGCCTCACCTGGGGACTCAGCAAGCCGTACAACCTCCAAAGTAAAATCCATTAAATCCTGTGTCTCTGGGGGTGTGGCTTCCACTGGGTCTTCATCTTTGCAAGGGAATAGCAGACCACTTTCCAGCAGCTCCCGGTAGTCCATTTCTAGGTACCACTCTTGTTGGACCAGCCAGGCCAGGTCAGGCTCCAAGGCATGGACTTCCATAGTCTGCAACCTCTCCTGCCGTTTGGCTTGGATGTCCCAGAAGCGATAGTCCTCGGAACTGCCAAAGTCAGCCTTCTCCCCAAACGATTCCCACAATAAGCCAGGGCCGCAGAGGTCATCACCTTCCGGGGAATAGTGCATGCCCGCCTTCACTTGCCACCGGTTGGCAAACCAGTATAGCGCTTGGTACTGGTCTTCGAGCTCCATCTCTCTCTGCACCAGACCCTCCACTTCTACTATCGCTTCCTCTGTGGGTTGCCCGCCTAGTAAGCTGATCCGCAGATTCACCTGGTCCCCGAAGCGCTGTTCTAGGGAAGACAGGACTTCACCTCTGCAGCCATAATAATTATCCCGGGCCTCTTCCTACATCTCCAGCCGGATCAGGGCTCTCCATTCCAGGCGCAACTCCTCTGGAACTGTCCCTCTGATCCCGGAAATGGCGACTTCAACTTGACGCTCAAAGTCCCATATAGGTACCTCCTATTCAGTAGTATCCCAGCATCACCGCGGTCTGCATATCCTGATAACGGGTGATCTGCTCCTCCACCTCGGCATTGGTTATCCGGACTGCTACCTCAGATGGGTTGGCTCCGTAGATTGCCAACCTTCTCCGGACCCGGCTGCTGAACCTCTCCTCCGCCTCTCCCATGAACCTCTGGCTCCGACTCTGCGCTTGCCCCCGCTCCAACATCGGGGAAAAGCTGTTTAGGGATGCATAGCTGGGCATCCTCTCTCTCCCTCCTCGCTCGACCTGTGCAGGACCAGGTTCGTCAAGGTGCTCCAGCACCTGCTGCATTCACCACAGGAGTTCCGCCTCCATGGCCAATAACTCTCAGGATGCTCCTCTGATAGTAGCTGTCTCTGTGTCCCGGTGGTGGTTTGGACTGCCCGTATAGAGGAAGCAGATCCCACCGCTTGCCACCAATTGTGACGGACCGACTGGGTACATCCGTCATAAATCAGCTTCCTCTCCGCTGGAATCCGAATCCCAGTGTCCTCAGCCCAAACCTGCCTAATTATTGGACAGAACCAATATATTTGAACAGAACGCTAACCACTCAATCATTAGACAACACCAATGTTGAGGTGGAAACCAAGATCTGCTTTATTGAAGACCAGCTCAGTATATATACAGCTCTGGGGGTCTAAACACATAACGCAATCAAACATGAACAGCATGCAAACAGACATCCCTCCCCGATGCCTTAATGAATGAATAGGGAGAGAGGAGACACATGTGATGGGATTATCTCCTGAGTGCATCATAGTGTGATTTACTCATCTACACCCGGAGTCAGCTACTCCTAGAATCAGCTATCCTAATCCCATCATCAACACAATACAACAAAGGGACCAATAAACTGTAACAGTTCAATGTCCAGAATTATCCCCCTTCAGTGCTGCTGGACTCATAGCCTGTACCTATAATACACACAGGGTCACCCAAATGTAATGCCGGGGAAACTGTACAGTACATCCCTCCACACATAAACCTGGTACAATGGTTCATTGTAACCCCAAGGGGTGCGAGGGGGGTCTCCATAGTTCTGGGTCCATAGTCAGTAGGAAGGAGGCTAGCCCCCAGGCTCCTCCAACAGTACCAGTGACGGTTCAGTCCGTCACAGCGAGTACCGAAAACAAACTATCGGCACTCGTACTCGGTACCAAAATACCGGTATCGGTGTATCCCTAATATATATATATATACACACATGCATACAAACTCTCTGACCAGCCATATTATTATGACCAGAGTAGGTCCCCTGTTGCCGCCATAACAGCCCTGGCCCATGGAGGTTTGGACTGCACTAGAACTCTGAAGATATGCTGTGCTAGATGCAACCAAGCTGTCTCTAGCAGCTTCTGAAAGTTGCGAGGTGGGCCTCCATGGATCAGACTTGTTTTTACAGCACATCCTATAGATGCTCGCTTGGACTGAGGTCTTGAAAATTTGGAGTCCAAGTCATTACCTCAAACTCCTTGTATTCCTTGTATTCCTCAAACCATTCCTGAACCATTTTTGTAGAGTGACAAGGGGCAGTATCCTGCTAAAAGAGCCCACTGCCATCAGGGACATTGTTTAGGTAGGTGGTGCATGTCAAAGTAAACATGGCAGAACCCAAGGTTTCCCAAGACAACATTGCCCAAAGCATCACATGGTGACTTGCCTTCTTCCCACAGGGAAGCCTCCCCCTCCCTGCGATACCAGACCACATGCCCTCTGCACTGGGAGGGTGCTTTTACAGGGTCACCCCGTGCTGATGGGGACAAGGGCCTCTTCCCCACAGGCCCTGGAGTGTTGGTTGTGGGGGTGCGGGCAGGGGGCTTATTCACATCAGGGTACACATTTAATAAAGGGGCACCCAGATGCTCCCCCCCACCTTGTGAATGAGTATGGGGTACTTGTACAACTTGATGAAATAAAAAATAAAACAAGAAAAAATAAATGGAAATAATCATTTAAAAAAAACAACGCCCGCCAACCCATCTGCTCGCGTCGAACTCCTGCCGCAGAATGACGTTTTGACAGATGTCGGCAAAATATAAACAATTGGGTGGAGCTAGCAGTGACAGCTAGCTAGCTCCGCCCAACTGTTTACAGTTGTACGGCATCTGACAGGTGAGCCATGATTGGGCAAAGTCATCATGACTTTGCCCAATCATGGCTTTTACAGAGTACTGTGCCCTGATTGGGCAAAGTCTTGCACCTGACCTGTGGTCAGGTGCAAGGTAGCCAATCAGGGCTCACAAGGCACTGTGCGGTGCACAGTGTCTTGTGGGGCGCTCGGCTCATTTTCACACATGAATTGGCTAAAACATAGTACACAAAAAATTAAACCAGCTATCTAGAGTGGCTGGTTAAAAGAGGTTAACAATACTCCGACCTAGTCCTCAACCACAAACTAGATCGGCACTCATCGAGCTCCAAAACAAAGTCCCTACCCCCAGACCAGGGCGAAATTGACCTCTTTAACTCCCTCCTATCGGAACATACCCTAATAGATTGTTGACGAGAGAAGAATCCCACTGCCAAAGACTTCACATTCTATTCTAATCCCAACCTCCTATACTTGGCGCATGAACCATTTTCTACTCACATTCGCCGACTCGGCGACAATTGTTTGGGAACACGTTCTTCAATACTTCTCGGAAAATGGGGGATCAGTAACCTCGCCAATCTCCCTCTGCGAAGCCCATAAGGTGACCCTTAGAGGGGACCTTATCCGCCTAGCCTCCCGCAGAAAGAGGGATCGGGAAAATAAAATTAAATCTCTATACGCCGAATTAGAAACCCTAGACACAGCATGGAAAGCCGCTCCCTCAGCCACTTTACGCCAACAAGTAGCCTCAGTAAAAGTGGAACTGAATCTTCTCCTTAACGACAAAGCTGAGAAACAACTCTGATGGGCACAACACTCCTTCTATGCACGATCAAACAAGCCAGGCTCCATGTTAGCAAACTTACTAAATGCAAAGCCCAGAGGAGCTAAACCTATCAAACTTCGGCTTTCCAATGGATCCCTGACAGCTAACCCATCCCACATAGTATCCAAATTCGCTCGCATCCTACACAAACTGTATAGCCCCCCACCTCAATTTGACATTCACAAAGCGGATTCCCTATTCACGGACTTTCCCCCGGGCACCTTGTCTAGATCCATGGTGGAGAGGATGGAGGCTGAAATCACTGAGGCGGAGGTGTTAACAGCCATCAAAACTCTTAAACCAACTAAATCTCCAGGGCCAGATGGATTCACGGCCCTGTACTACAAAAAAATTCAAGATATTCTAGCCCCCCATTTGGTGGAGCTATTCAACCATCTATCCAAGGGTGGGAAACTACATTCTTCCTCCCTGGTAGCTCAAGTAGTAATGATCCCAAAACCAGGAAATTATGGCACAGACCCACATAACTATAGGCCCATATCCCTCCTAAATATAGACACTAAACTACTTTCCAAAATCCTGGCCAATCGGATAAATTGTTTCTTGGAAACCATAATTCACAGAGACCAAGTAGGCTTTGTCCCCCATCGCCAAGCCACGGACAAAACCCGAAAAGTCATCCAACTAATACACCACATGCGGCAGAACAATCTACCGGGCATGTTATTGTCCCTAGATATCCAAAAGGCCTTTGATAATGTCTCCTGGGACTACTTGAATTACATTCTAGGGAGATGGGGATTTCCCCCAATCTTCTTACGGTGGCTAGAGGCCCTCTATAATAACCCCTCCACCACGGTGCGCTACCTTCAATATTCCTCTCCTTCCTTCGATATCCGCTGGGGAACTAGACAGGGATGCCCCTTATCCCCAATCCTATTCGTTTTAGCCCTTGAACCCCTGGCACATATACTCCGACACAACCCAAATATACACGGCGTGAAGGTCGGAAACACAGAGCACAAACTTAGTTTATTTGCGGACGACTTCCTACTCACCATCTCGCAGCCCCATATCTCCATCCCAAACTTACTTGATGTGCTAGACTCTTTTGCGCAAGTTTCCAAACTATCAATGAACGCAGAAAAATCGTTAGCTCTCAACATATCTCTACCTCAGGAGGTGGCAGAAACGATACAAAGGAATTGTGACTTCACTTGGCGCTCCTCCACTCTGGAATATTTGGGAATACAGCTGACCAGAGACTATTGCTCCCTTTACAAAAATAACTACACCCCCCTCTTCAAAACCCTGATAGAGCTACTGTCCACCTGGGCCCGACATAATCTATCCTGGATAGGGAGAATTAACTCGGTCAAGATGACCATTCTCCCAAAGCTATTATACCTATTCCGAACCCTACCGGTGGCGAGTCCAGGAAAAATCTTACACGCATTCCAGAAAAAAGTACTCACATTTACCTGGGGAACCACCAGACCCAGGGTCTCGAAACTCACAATGTGCACACACAAGAAGCATCTTGTGTTGGGCCATCCGAACTTTCACAAATATTTCCAGGCAGCCCAGATAGCACCTATAACCAATTTATACTCTTATTCGCTGAGACCACTATGGGTAGATCTGGAAAGCGTGTATTGCGCCCCGACGTCAATCAGAGCTCGTCCATGGCTCCCCCCACGCGCAAGGCCAAAAACTCTCCCCCCCCGTGATGAACCATACTCTCAGAGTATGGGATCACACCAAACATAAGGGAAAATTAATCTCCCCTCACCTCCCACTAATGCCCATAATAGGCAACCCACTCTTCACCCCAGGGATACGCCTGGGGCGTTCTCCTGGTGGACATCCCAAAACATAGTATACCTGCACAACCTACTGCAAGATGGGCGGTTACGCACCTGGGATTCGATAAGGGCAGAATCACACACACCCCCTTCGGAATTCTTCCGTTACCTGCAAATCAGACACTGGGCGGAGTCCGTACTTGCCAGCCAGGTGCCCACCACTCGACTCTCCTTGATGGAACATATATGCTACCACACCCCTTCACAACCCAAATTGATATCCATATTATACTCTCAACTGAACTTAGCCCACAATAATTCTGCCCATAACTATGTTGTAGCTTGGGACAAAGATCTACGCGGGACAATTACTGATATAGAGTGGCAACAAATTTGGGCCTCGGCGGCATCATGCTCCATCAACATCACCTCACTAGAGACAGTATACAAGTCTATGATGCGATTGTACATGGTGCCAGCTCGGCTAACACATTTCCACACTCCAAATGTTTCAGAGGTTGCGATGCGAAGGGTGATGTAATGCACATCTGGTGGACGTGCCCATTGGTACACCGTTTTTGGATCAAAACGTTCAGGCTACTGAACTCAATCCTCCAAACGAACATACACAGGGACCCGAGGTTTGCCCTGCTACATCTTAAACCTCCAAACCTCACGAGTTCCCAACATAAACTAGCAGTCTTTACGTTCCTAGCTGCAAAACAAACTGTAGCGCAGGCATGGAGGAAACAGCAGATCCCCTTTAGTGGGGTTAGTAGACGGCTAGACTCATTCTTCATCAATGAAAAACTGTCCAGTGTCCTGACGGACACTCAAAATAAATTCCGGAAGGTCTGGGACCCCTGGTTGGCATATGCACACCCGACCATTCCCCTCACAAGCCTAACGTCACTTTGAGTGGACACCCTACCCTAGAGGTACTACCCTGCTGCCACATACCCCCCGCCCCCCATTCCTCCCCCCCCTACGTCTTCTGTTCTTCCTTCTTTCCTCCCACTCTTGTTTCTAGGTATGGCACTCTGGCCCCTTCGACATGCACCTCAGGATGCTAGATCCACTTTGATTGATCTCCATGTTATCTGTTAAAATATTGTAACTGCTTTACAAATGTAACCGACATGGTGATTGTATCTCGTGCCTTATACCTGCAACTGTTTTGTATTCGTTTTATTCTGATGACGAAAAGTAATAAAAACTATTGAAAGAAAAGAGGTTAACAAAGGATCGGGATAAGCAAATCAGTTACAAAAAGAATTTATTGTATAAATATAAATTTAGAACAAAGCCATTTAATCACTAACAGTAAAAACAATGAAGCATGACATACAATGGTGAACCTTCTAGTGTGCAGATAGGTTATATATCCTGCTCTCATTCACATATGCTTATAGATCAGGACCATGTGTGGAGGAAAATATTTTCCTGGGTGCAACTAGGCACCTTTCTTGCTTCTACCGCTGGAGATCTCTGCGTGTGTTAGAACACTTGCGGATACAGAGTAATATTTATAGTTAAATGAAAGAGACAAATGTAACTCCTTGTAAAGAATCTTCTCAGTGATGATATAAGGCGGAATTGCCGTTTTGGTCACTGTTACTTGCGTTGATGGATAATTGTATCGATAAGATGTTATGGAGAAATGTCTCTTAGATCGTTGTCGTTTGTATTTAAGTTATCCGTATGTGCATTTAACCCCTTTTCCACCACTGTGATATGTTGCTGATGTTTGATTATGGGTGAAGTGGATACAACGTGGCAAATCTTGCCGTGTAGTCCTCTGACTGAAAACAAGAGTCTTTGAAGCTGTATTGGAGTCTTCCCACTACTCCCGTTATATATTTAGGGATATAGGGCTTACGTGAGACTTTTAAGTACAAGGTCCTTTGCGGACATGTATAGTAAAGATTTCACTCATGTTTGCTGGCAGTCCAGAGAGTTGATCCAGTAGGAAAGTTTTCACTAGAGAAGAAATTTGGTTGTATCCTTTTTACTTCCTTTTTAAGCCATCAGTTTTATCACTCTTTAGGGTGGAGAGGTATTTACACGATGCATCCCCTGCAGGCGCTGTTTCATAGAAGCCTTGATACAGTTGATACCTGGAAGTCCATGGTATACCAGACACCCAGATCAGGGTCCACTTAAGCATGTATCTAGTTAAGAGTATTCGAGGCAACTTGTCTGCTGGTTGCATATCGTCAACGCGTTTCGCCCCTCCCAGAACGGGGGCTTCGTCAGGACGTACAGATCCACAGATGCAAATTCCCATATATAATTGGTTCTCACCTGCTTGGTGGTTTGTTAATCAAGGTTTATTAAGATCGAAAAAATTAAACCGAGTGGGAACATGATTGCTGTCTACTTCAAAACAGTTTGTTTAACACTCATACATAAAAATATACTTGATATGATTGATAGAAGAGGAAACGGGGAGAGGCAATTTTGTGAAGCAAGTACATACATGATGACAAAGCATATTGATTGGTGGAAGTTTTAACATATCCTAAGATATCATAATATTCGTTTTTGCAAAGAAGAGGATCTATAACAATACATTTAAGTTACATTCATTGTTCAAACCCGCTGGTGTCATTGTATTGAGTTTATAGATCCAGATTTTTTATCTTTGTAGAAGGATCGTGTCAAAATCTCCTCTACGAGGAGAGAGATTCAGTGCATAAATAGCTTTCACTTTGAGACCATCTGGTACCCCTTTATTAAATTCCAAAAAATGTAAGGCTAAAGGGCTTTCACAGTCTTTTTTTCCTGATGTCATTTAAATGTTCACCTATGCGCACCCTTAGTTATCGCTTTGTTTTACCTATGTAGAACTTATGGCAGGGGCATTCCAGTTGATAGATCACTTTACTGGAATTGCAATTTACAAATTGTGTGATATTAAATGATCTTGTACCCTCTGTGTTTTTAAAGGTGCTTGTTTTATCAATAAACGGACAAATGTGACATTTACTACAGGCAAACATCCCTGTTGGTTTCTTTGTTCCCAAAAACGGTTGTTTTAGATTACTGGGTTTGTACTCAGAACATATTAGATTATCTTTTAGATTTTGTGATCGTCTTGCTGTGAGTAGTGGTCTGGGTCCTACTATTTCAGAGAGTATTGGGCAAAGATCAAGAATGTGCCAATGTTTTGTTAGCAGTTGCCTAAGTTTTTCCCATCCTGACCCATATTTGATGATCATACGTACATAGTTATTTATTTTATTCGGTAAGCTGCCATCATTTTGTTCCCTATCCTGAAGTAGTTCCTTTCTTTTCCTTTTTCTTGCTTTCATTTTACTTCTTTTTAGCATTCTGTGTCTAAAGCGGTCATATAGGTCCTTTGACAATTCATTGTGTGTCAACAAGCCTGCTTCTAATGCCATGTCTATTTGGTAATTGACATTAGCAACTAAGTTCTTAAAGGGCGATTCCTTTAGTTTTACATAAGTGTCTTCATCATTAAGTAGTCTTTTTACCTCTTTAACATACATTCCTTCTGGGTGAAGCACCACATTCCCCCCTTTATTGCTACTTTTAATTATAATTCCTGGTGTCTCTCTAAGTTCCTTAAGGGCATTTCTTTCAGGTTTTGTTAGATTATCGGTTCCTTTAATTGTCCGTGTTGTTTTTTTTTAGGTCATTGTGCACCAGTTCCTTGAACATAGCTAAGTATCTATTATTCAAGAAATTGGGCATTGTCTTAGACCTCCTCTTAAGGGGGGGTAATCCTTTTAGTGGGTTCCTCATAGTGTTCCTGAAAGTCTAGATTTTCTTCTAGTAGTGCCTCCAAATCCCTTAGTGCCTGAGCATCTAATTCTGTATTAATCTGTTCGGTTTTATTATTAGCTCCTATAAACTCTTTTTTATATTGGTGTATGTATTTTAGGTAAACATTCCTTAAAAAGAGATTTAGATCTTTATATATAGTGAACTCATCCATGCCATCCACTGGGGAGAAAGACAGTCCTTTTTTTAAAAGGTTAATGTGATGTTCGTTTAGTGGAAAATCAGTGAGATTAATCAGATTTTTTGTTTGTTCCTCTCCCAGTGGATGGCAGGGGGTTAGTTCCGACGACTCCTTGTTTTCATTATTGTCTTGCCTAGCATTGGGGTATTTTGACCTATTACGTCTTCTTTTCTTTGTTCTCCTGTTCTTTCTAGATTTCTCGGTCTGAACCGATGTCCACCCTCTCCCATTTCTAAAAAACTCACCGATTTTGTGGGGAAGTCCCCCTCACTGTCACTTGTGGAGATATCTGTGCTTCGCCTCTCTCTACTGCTAAAGTTCCTTCTTCTTGTGAGACTCCTTCCTCTATTCTGTATAGGGTTAAATGGATCTCCTCTTTCCCAATCCTCAATGTCTCTTTGAAATTTAGATTGTCTTAGATTTTTTTGGACTTTTTCCACTTCCTTACGTAGCATCTCGTTATGTTTCTTAAAGCTATCAAAATCCTTGAAGGGTTCCAACCCCTTTGAACTTTCATTGATTTGAGACTCTAAATCTTGCATCTGAATACTCTTTTCCTCTATAATTAATTTAATTACCATGAGACCATGGTCAATGCACTGTTTTTTTCCATTTTTGTAAAAAACGCTCATTATGGAGATGATCAGCTGGTATTACTTTTTCTCTTTAACCTGCAGGAATCATCTATGCTTGTACATAGGATTCCAATGACATGACATCCCATTTTCTATTTAGATGTTTAATTATTATTTTTTCATACCGTAATCCCATTCAGAATGTTTGAGATGCGCTCAAGAATGCTTTTTGTAGTGCTCTTCCATAATTATTACAAGAGCTAGGTGAAAAAATTAATGCAACTCTGGACAGAAATGTTGTGCCATTTCTAAAGCTTTTCAAAAAGATACCTTGACAAATGTGTGCCGTAATCAAAGCTAAAGGCGGCCAAACTAAATATTACAGTGTGTGACTTTTTTTATTCAGGCAGTGTATGATGTACTGAACTGGTTTATCACACAGTACTTGAGTTGTTGATCATCCAAAGTATTTGGCTGTTGATCACCTTTCCACAGACCACCTTATACATTCAACAAGGGGGCAAACTTCACCAGGGGGTCTTAGCAAAAGAGAAAGGAGAGCCACTTCCTTGTGTAGTATTTTACTTGAAAAAGGTCAAGTTAATCTCAGACATAAAAACATACTGTGCGCAATGAAGTTCAGGGCTCAGTCATTCTATAAACGGATGAATCTGCCAACCTTTTTCCTTGAGTCCACGCTCTAAATTGTTAGCTTGTCAGATCCATGCATTTGGTGCGTCGTCAACAAATTGAATGTTTCTTCTCGCAGGATCAGGTAGATGGCTGAGCATTGAATTGCTTTTATACAGTTTTGCTTCCTATGTCTGGGAGTAAATTTGTATTACCCTTTTAATGGCAAATACTACTGTAGCGCTCACCCCCGTAGGAGCCGCTGGATGAACGGGTCTTTTTTAGCCTGTCCAGGGATTTTAGCAACCTGGTTGCCCCAATAGCAGTTGCCTCCCTCCGTGGTGACCAATAAAGGCAGATCCAGACTGTAGATATGATGCTGAAGAAACCTATTGTAGAACTTCAGGGAGAGAGGTTAAGGGCTAGAAACATCCAGGATGGTGTAGACTCCTATAAGTGTCAGAGCAAAGTAACTGCTGCCTCCACAGACTAGGACCTTTAAACCAAATGTGGCAATCTGTGTTTAGAGCACCTATCTAAGCAGTACTTGAATCAGAAGTCATCCAGTCAGAAACAGACTCTCCAGTCACAGCAGAGACTCACTTCTCAGGTTCCCCATGCCTGTTGTAGTTACTCTGTTATCTCCATCCTTAGTATCAGCCACTGGACCCCCTGGACTCAGGCCTCAGTGTGAGCACATGGCTAGTCCCCTAGGCTTCAGACCTAGCCATATCAGTCAGTCAGTAGCAGTCTTCCCCCAGAACCTCATATGGTCCACCCGAAATATTTATGTCATCTCCCAGCATGCAGCACTGGCCATGAACCTCCTAGGGATTGGCCAGGGAGACATAGATATCCATAACAACCTCTTATTGGTTGCTCTGCTCTGTGGCAAGAATACACAAAGCAGCAGGCAGATAGAAACAATAACTGATTGATTAGGGAAAACCAAATGAGCATTAACTATTAGATCAGAATCAGACTGATTATAATCACACAACAACTACATTTAAATAAGCACTCCTGCTTTACAGGGTGCTACACTACATTAGGAAGTGGCGCTCTTTTTTTGTGGTTTAGCTGTTGATCAGCTTCAGGAGCTCACAGCTGCCCTGTAGCATGTTCAAATTTTGCATAAAATAAATTGGGAAATTAGACATTCTTGTAATTAAACAAAAAAACAATATTAGAACAACATAACATGTTTTATTGCCCCAAATGAACTAGGATTGTTGTTTTACAATGTTATGCACCATCATTGGAATTGCAGGGTCCACATATCCAGCCAAAATATAGTTTAAAAAAGAAATGATGTAAAAGGTTCCAACATAACAATACAAGTGTGTCAAAACAAAAGCAATAAGATGTTGCAGCTTATCATACCGAGATTCGTTTTTCTTATTGTAGATAATTGAACAAGGTTTTTAATTTGTTATCCGGCCTATCTGATTGACATTTCTATACTGACAAAGCTGTCCAGAAGAGGTGGAAGTAAAATTTCTCTTTTATACTGCTCAGAGTAGCTGAAAATCTGCGCAAATGCCTTCCCAAAATACATGTTTAGAGAAAGCAGAATATTGCAAAGCAGAGTAATGCTGCCAAGGGTGCAATGGTCAACTTTCAAAAAAAGGAAAGTGTCAGTAGTGTTTGTAGAATCTGTTCTGCTTGGGGTGCCTTGATTTACTGACTAACAACTGAATCTTAAATAATTGTTGGGTTTATTTGGGGATATACATACTGTAATATAAAAATTTTTTATGTCATACTCTTTTTATTAGAGACGTGCAACGGCAAAAAAATTGTTTAGTTTCGTTTCGGATTTTGCGTTATTTCATTTTTCGGGATTTGGGTCCGAAAGTCAATTAGTTTCGGGATTCGGATTCTGAGTAAATTCGTTAGAGGTAGTCTGTACGAATTTTCGTTGCAGCAAAGTGACTCTCTCTGGTAAGCCAAGTTCAGTTCACGTCTAGTTCTAGATTTAATAGAGCAGATTTTTTTAAGAAGGGCACCTCTGAGATAGGCCTTTAAAGTGTCCCAGAATACACCCTGCAGAGGGAATGTTTACTGACAGGAAGAACGAGACATCATTCTCCAATGATGAGTGATCTGTAATTAGTGTCAACCAGAAAGGGTGGAGACGCCAGGGAAGTAGAGACCGATGCCTACCGAGGGAGAGTTGGACAGAGATCATGGAGTGATCCGACAGGCATCTTGAGTGTATGTCGACCCCTGATGTATAGGGGACAATTTTAGACGTTCCCAGGGCATAATCAATCCTTGAAAGAGAGTTATGGGATTTAGAATAGCAGGTATATTGTAGATCAGTGGGATTAGACAATCGCCAGAGATCCAACAACCCCAACTCCAGACTTAAATTGCTAAAGGGAGTGTTAGATACGGGATCAATGAGTGAACTATGAGGGAATCTATCCATAGATACATTCATGACATTATTAAAATCCCCACCACTAGGACCGGGAGTGGTAACTTATCTGCCAAAAACCGAGCTAAATCTTTAAGCACATCATTGGAGAATGATGGCGGGATGTAAAAAGAGGCAACAACACAATTCAATTCATAAATGCGACATTGCAGAAACACATATCTCCCAGCGTCATACACCTTTTACCTGTGTGCAAGAGAACGGTAGGTTTTTATGAACTAGAATGGAAACCCCTGTGGCAGTGCATGGCAATGCCACGGTGTAGTATGGCGACCTTTGCACCCAGGACTCTCAGCCAAAGGGGCTGAGAGGGTCCAGAATGTGAACCATGTTATAAGGAAGAGCCTGGCTTTTCGTCCAGGTTTTCCTAATAGTAGCTGGGATCTGGAGCTCTGGAGATCTCTTAGAGCTCTGGGTGAGATCTCTAGTCCTGGGGCAGGTGTTGTCAATGACCAACCTGTGCTGATCAGGTGGCTGAGAGCAGCCTCATTAAGAAGCCAGCCCAGAGCTCAGAGTGGGAGTTGTGTTGGAGTTGTGTGTGTTCAGGGAGCACACGGACAAAGGCAGACTCAGGTGCGTGCTGGACGCACATGGAACAGCCGGGGGAGGCTGGGAGAGGTCAGGAAGGTCAGTGACCCAAGGGACCTGTTGGACGCACTGCTGGGAGAGGAGTGTGAGTGCCCACGAGGGGAGAGGTCAGGAAGGTCGGTGACCCGAGGGACCTGTTGGACACCTCTGAGAGAGGCTGTGATCCACTGCTGGGAGAGCAGTGTGAGTATCACACAGAGGTGTGCTGATAGGCTTAGAGCTTAGGAAAGCTACTAAGGACTGTATTTGCTACAAGAACTGTATATGCCAAAGAAGGCTGATTATTATGAGAATGTTGGCCTTTACGTAAACAAAAGACTGTCTTTTTTTTTTGAAAAATTATTTTTATTAAAGTTTTATGTTACAAGTAACAACAGTTAACAACATTTGCACTCACAGCCGTGAGAGCACACATAGAATGCAACAGAACAACTCTGTACAACCCCTTACTAACCACGGGGAGTACTTGTATAAACATCAACATACCCCCCCATCCACCGCCAGATGGTCTATTTTGGCTGTGAGGGCGATTTTACAGCCCTCTATGGCCTCCAGGATAGCTGTTGTCTCAGCCCTCTCCTTACTTGTGGTCGGTGGGGAGACAGGCTGCTCTGGAGGGGCCAGCGCCCCCTCAGCAGCGTCTGCAGCTACTCCCTCCATGCACAAGGTCCGGCGTGAGCACTCACAGGGAGCAATGGACGGCGGCAAGATGGCGGCGGCGGGACACGAGGCCGCACGCTGGGATCTCCTCCAGCCACCTTTCGGGGTATTACCTCGCTTGCCAGACCTAGAGGGCATATCCCCCTGCTCCGGACATCCACCGGAGCTCGGGTGTGAAGAACAGGAACCGAGTCTGCAGGATTAAAGCCGGATGAAGCTCAGTGTGGCGGCGGAGCTCCCTCAGACACGTCCGCTCTGCTTCACATCTCGGCCACGCCCCCCAACAAAAGACTGTCTTTAATGTTGCTGCTGCAAGCTGTTTTGTGTAACAGGGGAAGGCTACCCTGAGGATGAACAGAGACTTTTTGTGTTTGCCCTTAATAAACTGCATTTTACTTGCACCTCCGGTCTACAGTGGAGTGTCCTTGTTACACCCCCTAGAGTAGGAGGAATGATAGGAATGGTAAATAACTTGACAGAAGCACCTGTTTAGGGCCTCTGAGGTATCTAAGGTTAAATGTGTTTCCTGCAAACAGATAATAGAGGGATTAAGATGAAGGATATAATTAAAGACAGATTGTCTCTTAACTGTGTCCCCTAGACCTCTCACATTCCAGGAGACCAGAGTAATTAAGTGAGCTGACATTGCAAAGTCATGACATGCATACATTGAGAAGCAGAGAGCATCACTGAAGGTATACAATAACAGGTGACCAAAAAGATGTCCAACAGTAGCGACAAAATGTAGAACACCTCGATGAAGGAAAAACTCAAAAAAAGGGTAAACAGGAAAAAAATTAAAAAATTTAATTAGGAACATCAAACAGAGAAAACCGGGAAAACTGTGCACGCAGGTAAACCTTCGGGGAAAGGTAGCAACAGCCCGTAATACCAGGGACACCCTGGCATGTATAGGCAACAGTGACTCCATCAGGTGGAGGAGAGCCATGTAACCATGAAGAGAAGCTCCTCACATAGTAGCATTGGGAACATGGAGGCTACCATTTGTAAGTAAAACTGGGTGCTTGTAGTAGACGAGAGAGAGAGAGCAACAGAAGAAGAAGGGCCGCAGGCAGGGACCACAGTGGAGAGGATCAGGCATCCGAAGCTCAGCAGCGAGCAAAGTTTTCCAGCCAGGATGAAGCTTGAGAAGGCTGATCAAAATAAGTGGGTCTCTCCATCAGCGACCACTCGGAGCCTCGCAGGATAAATCATGGAGTAGGAGAGGCAAAGATGTTGAAGATGTTTCTTCACTTCCTGGAACTTAGCCCTGCGTTGTTGAACTTCCCGAGAGTAGTCAGGGAACAGCATGACCTTTGAGCCAGCCAAGGAAAGTTCACCTAGTTCCTTCGCCTTCCTCAGTATGCGTTCCTTGTCTCGGTAATTGAGGAGCTGGATCAGCAGAGGCCTAGGGGGGTTTCCAAGTGGGAGAGGGCGAGACGGAAATCTGTGAGCCCTTTCCACAGCAAATAGAGGAGGTAGATAATCTTTCCCAAAGACCTCATACAGACAATTTTCAATAAAGTCAGTTGCATTAGCTCCTTCGGCACGTTCAGGAATACCGACAGCACTTATATTATTACAGCGTAGTCGGTTCTCAATATCATCAGATTTGCATCGCCAGTTTGACATCTGCAATTAAATGGGAAGTAGAGTCTTCTAAATCATTAACTCTACCCTCCAGGGCAGCCGTGCGTTCCCGCACTCTCTGCAAATCCGTAAGGGCAAACAATGCTGTATAAGAGAGCTGGACAGCTGAATACACGTCAGCAATGGTAGGCTCAGCTGTCTTGAATTTGGCCTTGGGAGACTTGGGGCCTTTAACAGCCTTAGAAGCAGTACTCACATTCATCATAGTGTCGTCATGGCCCTCTAGATCTGATAGCGGAGGATCACTAACAGTCTCTCTATGGGAGCCACGATCGCCCGGGTTGGAGAGCCCGTGCTGCTTAGCTGGGGTGTCAGGCAAAGCATTCCAATTGCGCTGCTGTGTCCTTATTTTTCTCCCCTGCAGCCTTGCATGGGGTCCGGAGCGCAGCCTGCGTGCCGCCACCATCCTGAGCTGTGAGGCTGCCCTGCTTACCCTCCTTCTTCTTCAACATTTCTGCAGGGAAAAGCGCAAACCCACGACCTCCAAATGGAACCTTGGGGAGCAGGAGAACTTGCACTACATGCCGGCGAGGGACAGGAGTACGGCAAGTTAAGCCAGAGGATGAAAAGCAGGATTATTGAGGAGAGCTCTTCCCGAACACGTCCGTCTACATACGGCTGCTGGCCACGCCCCCCAGGTACACATGTTTGATATAATTATATAGCCCTATCTATCTTCTAAAAAACAATATGTAATATGTGTGATTCTTCCATGGCAATAATATACTTTCTTACTAAATGTATCCACACAGCAAAAATGTAAAAAGTGTGTCAGTCATTTACGAACAGAAACTGTAAAAAAAGCTCAGTCATGAAGGGGTTAATTGAAGGCAAAAAAACAGAGTCAATTTTCGACTATTCCTTTAATTAAAAAAAAAAATGGCTCCATCGATGTAATCCAGCGTCAATCACGATACACGACACCCGCTGACCCACCGAAATAAAATAGTTCCGCCGCACGACAACCGTCTGAATTTGACGAAAACTCGCCACAAAATGACATCTCCTGCCCGAAAGTAAGCAGATGGGCGGATATGGGGCTCGCTCCACCCATAGTATACCACATTGCATCGTGAGCTCCGGAATGCCATTCGGGTCTGTGAGCAGAGGTGTCATAATACTTTTCTTATGACACCTCTGCTCACAGTCCCAAGTCTATAAGTATGCTCATTTAAAAATGTAGAGTATTTGTGGTGTGTGACTGCATCGAGAGTCCGTGTGTAAGTGTGTAAGTGTGTAAGTGTGTCAGTGTGACCCTGAAGGACCATCCCCCGTCCTTATATCCATCTTCTACTTTAAAATAACCTCTAAGGTGTTTACCTTAAAAGTCATTCACATTAGCATAATGAAGTTCTATTCTCTCAATATGGGTTTTCAATAGTCCTGACTCATGTTCCTCCTTCAATCCCATTTTAAAGGCCACAAGTATTTTCTGTGAATATTCCCAACAGCTGTTCACACTATACTTAGGCTCTGCCTGTCAGGCGTACTGATTGATTACCATTTGTAACTCAAAATCAGAAGTACAGTTAAACTGCATTTCCACACTTGGACAGATTAAAATATAGGAACTAAATAAATCATGATTTAGGTTTAGATACATACATAATTCCCCATATGAATATTATGGTTTTTACACATACATTCTAATCACAGTTAAGGACAATGGAGAAGGAATTTAGAAGGGGATGTAGGGATATAATTTGAGGTTGAGATCATTCAGCTAGTATCTTCATCCTCTCTCTCATACACACATGCCAGGGCCTTTTCTCTGTCCTTGGAACACTCCCATCAAGCACGTTGCAGCGAATCACATTCCTGACTGTAGGATCCAGAAGGACCTATTCAAGACGTCATGAAAGGTTACCACAGTCCCAGCATATAAGTTAGGTTTTATGCCAATGTTCACATCACATCATATGCCCCTGTCCCCCATCCCAGCATGCATGCTGCATTGCTAAACATGTGTGGACAGTAACTACCAGCAGGGGGTCTGGATTGTATCAGGGGATAACGACCCTCAGGCATATCTTCATCCTTCGGTGTCACTGCTCCAAGAGTCCTTTTGGTATTTAATGATCTCATCCGCCTTATCACAAAGCCACATGTTGGTTGTTCTTTCAGGAGGCAGTGAATACCTTCACATCAAAACTGTATCATAGATATACATTTTATCAGCTTCAACAGTGTTAAACAGTAGTTTAACTGTTGTCAAATTCATCTGCTAGTCCATAAAAGAACCCTCTCCACAAGTGACAATGAAGCTGTGCAAGACTGTTGCTGTCACTCAATAGAGTGGAGACATACTGCAATTGGGTCTCTGTCCATATTGACAGGTAAAAAACATCACTGCCTATAGTGCATCCTCCCAATTCATGGGCCACTAAGCTGCAATACATTATTTTTTTTTCGTTTTTTTTTAAAATACACATTAACAACGTATTTGGTACCTCTGGATATGTATCAAACAATGTTTTTTATAAAGCATACATGGAAATATCAGAAAGATCCCTGAAGAGACATTGGTGGCTTTTTAAAGCCAAATGTATAGTTCACTCTGCAATAGAATTTGTAATTTTTAATGTAATTTCTGCTTTACGTTAATGAATGAGGAAGTTCTGCGGGCTTTCATCATCAAATCTTGTGGAAGAGTATTTTTTTTAGCACATTATTTTATTTTATGGATTATGAAAGTGATGTTTCAACACATTCAAAATACCCTTGCGAAGTAAACAGCCTATTTGCCTTTATCAAATCAACCTTGTTCTGTCTGAAATATATTATGACAATTTTAAAATAAGTAGACACATAGTAATTTCAGTTGTATTGAAATCCACTTCGTAGGTAAAATATTGCAATATTTGCAGTATGGGTTGATGATTTCACAGTGCTTACATAGGCTGACCACAATGCACAGTAGACCCGTGAAGCCATCCAGTTTGCCAGAACATAATGGCAGTAGGGCGAAGGGCAAGAGCTTGAGGTAAAAAGGTCTCATTTAAAAAAATCAAACTTTTTTTAATAAAATGCTTAAATTTCTCAAAAGGGTGATTGAGAATGGCCAAGCTGTCAGAAGGGCTTGGAGAGCTCATGGTAGCATGTTGGGGTGAATGAGGATTTGAAAAGTGCTGAGTGCCATTAGTATGTGGACTGCTATCATACACATTCTGTGCATATGATGTATATGGGCCCCTTCCCAACCTGGATGTGCCTAAATTTGATGAAAATGAAAGCTGCATGTGCGATATGGGTCTACCTTTTTTGAATTTTGAAAGACATGCAGAGAGGTAGGTAAATAGTTCTTCACGCACATCCCCCCGGACATTGCTTGGCAGATCTCTCATAATGGAGAGTAAGGTACGAAGCCACATAACATGAAGATCTGTTTTGAAAATCACCAGGATGTTTTGTCTCATTACTCTCATCTCCATCTGAAGCTTGATGGTCTCTTGATCTGTATCTAGAATGATGTGGCGAAGAAAGCATTTTATTGGTGTTGATGAAGCATGTAAATTTGCTGTTCTTACTTGTGTCTAAAAATAGAAGGGCTATTTAAAACAAATATCATATGGCATTATTTTGGTTTATTGTCTAAAATATTACCTGCATGGATGCTCTGCAATCTGTTAGGGACTGAGAGGTTTAGGTGGGTGGCTCTGATAAAAATCTGGCAGAAATTCAGCCACAGGTGATGTTTAATTAATTTCAGTTCTCTGTGCCATCTCTTTCTCTTCAACAAAGTTGCTGATAGTTCTACAATGTGATAAAACAAGAGTCTGCATTGAGAAGATGTTGTTATGGCTCTTTTTTTTTTTTGATGGGAAATAATCGTGGTACATACAGTCCTTCTCATCCAACCTACACAGCAGACATAAAGGCAAATATATAAACAGCTTCTCACAAACTACCAAGTGAATGCATGTGCGGACATAGCCAAGACATGTTCAAAATCGTGCATCATCGTGCATTAGTGACATCAGCATTGTGTTATGCTGGAAGTGTAAGATTAGCATTATTACAGCCTAATCTGTGCATACTTGGTGTCTTCCACTTCACCCCTACTCTTTTCTGTACATTGGTATAGTCTGCTGCTAAAACTTTCCCAGCAATGCTTTGTAATCTCTCTTTCTACATCACCCTCGCTGAGGTAATGTCTTGTCACTCTGAAAATGACAAGGAATCACATCCTATGTATTGAGAAGGCAAATAAACTGCATTGTATAAGTCTCAGGAAAGTATGTGCAAATACATAAAGCGGTGGTTGTAACAGAATAGTCCAAATTAGTATAAAGTTCTGCTATACGAGAGTGTTGAGCAGATACCACAGAGCGGAGTTCTTCCACAGCTGTAGTAATAGGGGGAAGAGTGATTTCAATATCATCTAGGACATGAGTGAAAGGATTGTAGGCCATCACGATCGCTCTCATATCGGCCTTATGAGCAGCATCCATCTTAACAAAGAGGGCCAAAATATCTCGTTTTGTGGGCAGCAGTTGCAAACAGTCCTTGAGAACAGAGGGGGGCATATCGCCGTCTATATCCTCGTCAAGATCCGACCCATGTAGATCCAAGGGGCGAAGAAGTGTGTGCAGATGGCAAGGACTCGCGTGGAGAGGAGGAAGAAGCCCCATGAGGAATCTCAGCGGCCATATTGGGTTCGTCCAGCTTATGAACTGGAAGAAGGACGACATCCTCTGCGAAGAGGTGCGATGCGGTTGGCTAAGTGACGTAGATGAGGTTCAGTGTCAGAGTACCGTGCGCGAGTGTCCCCACACCGCATGCAGGTACCCAGATGGGAGGACCAAATGCGTGACCACACCAGACAGCTAAGAAATACACTTGCGGATATCAATGTGCAAAAAGCGCAACCAATTCCGCTGCGCTTAAAAGCATGTTGTATTCAGCTCTTTGGTATAAGGAAATTAAGTACTTCAGTAGTGCCAAGTAGAGTCAGGCAAGACGCTGATTCAAGTTGGAGTCTCAGTGTGGAAGTCCTGAATAGCACAGGAGCTCCGTTTATTTATAAGGCACAAAAGGATAACGCCCAGAGGGGGATGGCTTTACAACATCAGGCAATCAGCCCAAAAAGTACAGTTACATAACAAAAGAAAAGGGGAGTGCACCAACGTGGATGCTCAGAAAAACGTGCCTGACTTACTTGTGCTGGTGCACGCAAATGCGCGCAACCTTGTTTTAAACAAAGCAAACGCGCGACGAAATTCGCGCCATTAGCCTATGATGTGCTGAGCCGTGTTCATTACCCTGATCAGCCACATGTATGCGCATCCGCCATTTTAGCCAACATGGACCCCATTCAATACTGCTCCGAATGACGAGAATCTATTAAGATCATTCTATTTGTTCTTACAGATTTGAGACTATTTGCGGAGACATTGCTAATGCTATTACCAATGTACGGTACCAGTACACCAGCAAGACATAAATCAAAGTCTTCTCATAAAAGCAGATATGTATCCAAAAAGGATAGCGCAGCCGCAATAGAAATATAATATGTATTTCTTGTTATGCGGACTCCGCTTCGCTAATGCGCTTAGACGTATGCTGGCAAGAAGCCCAGCGCATTGCGCTTAATGCTCACAAACCGGCAATCGTGTACATACACTGCCAACATATCTCCAAGCCCATAAGAAGGTTTTCATACCGACAGTTTTACCGCTGTGCCCGATTCAACCCAAGTACGGTCTGCAAAAGCGGCCCTCGATTAAATCCGACACAGGGAGACAAATGACAATCTATAGAACACACACACATCCTAATATAAAAATGTCCACATAATAAATTTCCACAACACAAGGCAACACACCGCGAGCCACGAGGCAAAGGTCAGGGTACAAGGGGGCACCAGAATACAGGAGTCAGGTCACAGGATACAGGAATCGGGAAACAGGAAATGGATACAGGACTCAGGATACAGGACACAGGTTACGGCAACAATACTGTGGCCCCAGGCTCACTGCAGGGAGGAATTAAATACCATCCCAGATCTTCAGCAGGTGGTGCTTAATTGCTGGCATCTGCAGGTGAGCCCTGGAAGTGCAGGCCCTGGTTCCAGAGTCACAGTGCCACCTGGAGGCGCTTAGGTCCCTGACAGCCACTGGCTGCCTGAAAACACCTGCAGGTGGGCACTGGAAATGCAGGCTCTGCTCCGGCGCTACCTGGAGGTGTTCTGGTCCCTGACAGTACCCCCCGCCCATACGGAGCAGGCACCGGACGCTCCAACAAAACCCAAAGGGGAAAGTCCAAGCAAACAAAGTCCACACAAGGCCTGCAGGTCCTCCAAGCACGTCGTCCGCCCCTCAGGCACAGGATCAGAAGTGAGGAGCTGGGCAGCAGGCACCGGAGCAGCAGAGGCACTGATCTGGGCAGCAGGCAACGGATCAGCAGAGGTGCTGAGCTGGGCAGCAGGCACCGGATCAGCAGAGGCGATGAGCTGGGCAGCAGGCAATGGATCAGCAGAGACAAAGAGCTGGGCAGCAGGCACCGGATCAGCAGACACGAAGAGCTGGGCAGCAGGCACCGGATAAGCAGAGACAAGGAGCTGGGCAGCAGGCACAGTATCAGCAGAGACGAAGAGCTGGGCAGCAGGCACCGGATCAGCAGAGACAAGGAGCTGGGCAGCAGGCACAGGATCAGCAGAGACAAAGAGCTGGGCAGCAGGCACCGGATTAACAAAGACGAAGAGCTGGGCAGCAGGCACCGGATCAGTAGAGACATAGAGCTGGGCAGCAGGCACCAGATCAGCAGAGACGTAGAGCTGGGCAGCAGGTGCCGGATCGGCAGAGACAAGGAGCTGGGCAGCATGCACAGGATCAGCAGAGACAAAGAGCTGGGCAACAGGCACCGGATCAGCAGAGACATAGAGCTGGGCAGCAGGCACCGGATCGGCAGAGACAAGGAGCTAGGCAGCAGGCACAGGATCAGCAGAGACAAAGCTGGGCAGCAGGCACAGGATCGGTAGACGCAAAGAACTGGGCAGCAGGCACAGGATCGGTAGACGCAAAGAGCTGGGCAGCAGGCGCAGGATCAACAGAGGCGTGGAGCTGGGAAGCAGACACACACTGCCGTAGTTGAAACGGAGGCTCTGGACATGCATTATAATCCAAAACATCTATAGTGGAGTCCAGAGGGCAAGAGGTCTTGGGAAATGG
The DNA here is from genome assembly GCF_000935625.1 of Nanorana parkeri. NCBI lineage: Eukaryota > Metazoa > Chordata > Amphibia > Anura > Dicroglossidae > Nanorana > Nanorana parkeri. The sequence goes on from NW_017307634.1 coordinate 271,807, forward strand.
GCGAGGACCCCATTTGCTTGAGTGGACCAGCCTGTCCATGGAATGAAGGCAACCTTTTGGAATAGCATGGGGGAAGTGAACATTGGAGGTCCTATGGATGAAGGATCTTGTGCCAGGGCAGGTTGGACTGGAACTGGCACCGAAGCAGGCTGGACTGGAACAGGAACAGGCTGAACTGGAACATTAACCAAAGCAGGCTGGACCGGAACAGGAACCGGCTGGACAGGAACAGGAACCGAAGCAGGACGGACTGGAACTGGCATCGGCTCGACTTGAACTGGCATCTGCTCGACTTGAACTGCAGCAGGCTCGACTGGAACTGGAGCAGGCTCAACTGGAGCTGGCTCGACTGGAACTGGAGCTGGCTCAAATGGAGCTGGAGCAGGCTCAACTGAAACTAGAGCAGGCCGGGCTGGAACTGGAGCAGGCCGGGCTGGAACTGGAGCAGACCGGGCTGGAACTGGAGCAGACCTGGCTGGAAGTGGAGCAGGCCGGGCTGGAACTGGAGCAGGCTGGACTGGAACTGGAGCAGGTTGGACTGGAACTGGAACAGGCTGGACAGGAACCAGAAGCAGAACAGGCTGGGCTGGAACCAGAAGCAGAACAGGCTGGACTGGAATGGTGTCAGGCACCCCATAATCCTCTGTTACGTATCTCAGCTTTGGAAGGAGAAGGACGCAGGTTACCTGCTTCACACAGAGGAAACGGCTACTCAGGCTTAAACCCCTGGCGTCACTCTCAGACTGGACGGAGAGTTAGGGGTTTCAGCATCATCTGCCGTATGCCTCACTTAAATTAGGTTATGGGTGGTCTATTACTTCATAGGCCAAAATAAATGGTCTGAATGATAACAAAGGGGTTTGGAATGTTATAGTATTGCATAGAACCTGGAATGACAGTACCCGCTGTCAAATAATAAGTATGCAATCCCTGGTTAGTAGTCTGCTCGCTGGAGAGAGTAAGAGTCACTTAGACTGGGAGTAACAGCATGGAAGTGCTAAATCCCTTGGTAGGGTACTTGCTGTTTGGAGATCCAGGTACAGGTATGGAGGAGTGCTGGCTGAGAGGAGGAGGTTCCAGGCAGTCTGGTATCCAGCTTGATAAGTTGTCCCGGTATAGAGGAGTGCTGGCTGTGAGGAGGAGGTCCCAGGCAGTCTGGTATCCAGCTTGATAAGTTGTCCAGGTAAGGTATGGGTAAGTAGAGGCGTCAAGGGGGGGGGGGGGGGGCAAACGTTAGCACCGTATGACAGTATGTGACATTGGGTATTGAATAAACATATCAATACTTTAAAAACCCTTCAAGTGTGTGTCGGTTAAATACTTTTATTTACTATAAGTTTCAGGATGACAGCGGCTCTGTGCGTGGCCCAGCGGAGGATCGGTAAATATCATTGATATTTACCGGTCCTTTTTGTGAGAAGGACAAACACTGGAGCGATCGTCTAATCACTCCGGTGTTTGTAAATAACTGGGGACACATAGTACTATGTGTCCCCAGTTATGAATGTACAGACTGTGATTTACATCACAGCCTGTTCATTCAAGATTTCCTCAATGGGGAGAAGCACTCTGTACAGAGGCTCCTCCCCATTCAGAAACGGCTGATAATAAATATTTTACTATCCGTGTATGAATGAATGGGAAGCCTCTGTACTGAGTGCTTCCCATTCATTGAGTGCTGAGGCTGCTGAAAAAGAAATTGAGGACTTGGTGTCCTCAATTTCTTTTCTATTTTAAAAGGGAAATGTCAGAGGTCTGTTTGGGCCCCTAATGTTTCCCTGAAGCCCCCCAACAGTAAAAAAATGAATAAATAAAAAAAAGACTGGGGTTGTAATATGTACATTATAATGTATTGTTAAAGTGTGGGGGGTATTTTCTCATGTGTATGGGGGGAGGGGTATTATTTGATATGTACAGGGGTTGTATTTTTTGTACCGGGGTGTCAGAATGTTTATACTGCTCTGATATACAGTTCTATTTATGGAAACAATTAAAAATCTATGGTTAAGGAGATTCCCAATGTATTTCCATAAATCAAAATTTACGCGAGTTCTTTCATTTGCACTGACTTCGAAGACAAGAGGAATACCAAAGTATACAAAATATAGATATTTATTTATCAAAAATCAGTGCAAAAATAATAATAAAATGTATACCTTTAACTGATATGCGTCTGAGATCCCCACCATTTACGATCTAAAGAATGTTTATACTAACATACCTAATTTCTCGGTGAAGGTCTCTGTACAAGAGAAGAATTAACTTATTTTCACATTATATGAGCACATAGACAAAATGGCTACTAGTATGCCCATAGACACCTCTATAAAATGACATGTTTAGGCCTATGAACTCGATTCCTTTCGGTCCAATTGTTCTGACAGGGAGGAGGGGTAGAAGTGTATTAGGCTACATTCACACCTTTATTTTAGGTGCAATTAGAGATTTCTGCGTCAGGAACTTGCGTTTTCCTGCAGCAGATATCCCTAAATTGGCATTTACAAGTGGCAGCTGTCACCTAAGTTAATGATCAGGTGACAACAGTTGTATGTAAACGCCTGCACACCGCATGTAATGATACGTGATATGTTTACATTTGGTTAGGAATCAATCACTCTCCCTGGACGCAATGATTGTGCATCCAGGGAGAGTGTTTTCTAACCGCATGTAATCATATCACGTATCATTACATGCGGTGTGCAGGCGTTTACATGGAGCTGCTGTCACCTGATCATTAACTTGAATGGGTGATAGCTACCGCGTGTAAACACCAGGTTAGGTATTTCTGCTGCAGTAAAACGCAAGTTTCTGATGCAGGAATCCCTAATCACACCTAAACCTACAGATATGAATGGGGCCTTATTGTGTGTATATTGGTGTCTGTAGTGCCATACCGGATACAGTTATATTGTATTTTATAGTATGCAATTTGGCAAGCGGCCCCCATGAGAGAAGAAAATTTGTCGAGTGACCACAGAGACGGAAGAGGCGGGGCGAAGATGGAGGCAGGGGGCAGAGACACCGACGGAGCTCCAGTTGCGCAGCGAAGAAGACAAGGAGGCCGTGTTGGACACCAAGGATGAGGAGGCCGTCCAGTCGAGCGCCGAGGACAAGGAGGCCGTGTTCCAAAGAGGTCAGGCCGTGCAAGGTAAGAGGACTGTGCTGGCAGAGCCCAGCATAGATTCTGCACAGCCCACTAAAGAGTCTCAGGTGTGCTGTGCAATACCCTTTGGTTGGCTCTGCAGGATCCGTAGGGGGCTTTGTCGGGTCTCAGGGGGGCTTTGCAGGATCCATAGTGTGCTCTGCAGCCTGCAAAGCCCACCACAGATCCTGCAGAGACTTCCTGCAATCCTGCAGGATCTGTGGGGGTTTTGCCAGGTCTCAGGGGGCTTTGCAGGATCTGTGGTGGGCTTTGCAGAATCCATAGGGGGCTCTGTAGCCTGCAAAGCCCACCAGGGGGCTCTGCCGCCTGCAAAGCCCACCGCAAACCCTGCAGAGCCAACCTGAGACCCCGCACATACCAGATACCCTGTATAGCCCACCTGAG
>NW_017307634.1:275417-283478 GCF_000935625.1 Nanorana parkeri
AGAATACGCCACGGGGCAAAGGTCAGGATACAAGGGGGCACCAGGATACAGGAGTCAGGTCACAGGATACAGGATTCAGGAATCAGGACTACAAGTTAGGGCAACAATACTGTGAAAACTGGGAGTGGATGCCATAATCAGGAATAGCAGAAGTCACTGCGGTCGTCATAGACACTTGCAATTCTGGGACTCACTGGCAGCGGCATTGATTGCATTACTGCCCTGTTCGGTTTTCTGCACCTCCGATTGGCCAGGAGGCCAGGGACACCCAGTAGGTGGAGCCTGTCATAGACCAGGCTAGATCCGTTTTGCTACTACCAGCCAATATAAATTGTCACCACCCACACCTGGCTAATACCCTATTAGCCGTTAGAGCTCCACCCGATCTGGACTACATCTTCCCTTTATATTCTCTGTGGGGAGGAGGAACGAGTCATGTTCTTAAGAAGGGGGTGTGCCCGGGAAACGCATCGACATCTCACACACCGGCACATAGGACATGCTACACGGCTTTCCCATTTCTCCGTTTTGTTCATTGTTCATTGTTCCACGGCTCGTTTACATTCTACTCTTGTGAGTACATCTATGTTCTTTTTACCTGTCATTGAATAAACTTATCTAGACCAGGAAAGGCGCCCTCCTCTTTGTGCTTCCTTCTAGATGTCCCAGCCTCCCCGACTGTAGTGGGGCTACGTCCTGCAATCATGCATATCACTACATGCCTTTGAGGAATGATCGTCTCTGGCACTTTTGTATCACATTTTCAAACACAGTTAAACCTGATCGGGACCTGGAGTGGGGACTAGCCTGCATGGACCATAAGTCATACCATATCTGAAGCATGGGTTGAAATAAGTCATACCATATCTGAAGCAGGGCCCCAGGCTCACTGCAGGGAGGGATTAAATACTCTCTCAGATCATCAGCAGGTGGTGCTTAATTGTTGACACCTGCAGGTGAGCCCTGGAAGTGCAGGCACTGGATCCAGAGTCACAGTGCCACCTGGAGGCGCTCAGGTCTCTGACAGCCACTGGCTGCCTGGAGACCCCTGCAGATGGGCACTGGAAATGCAGGGTCTGCTCTGGCGCCACCTGGAGGTGTTCTGGTCCCTGATATTCAGAAAGAGCATCCTCTGGTGTAGGTATTTCCTCTTTGTCATTAGGTATTCAATTGCACTCTATGAGCATAGGAAGATCAATTCTTTCAGTCCCTTCTATAGGCGAAATGATGAATTCAGCATAGGTTGTTCTTCCTGTGAGTTGCATTGAACCAGCACAAGTGTGTAGCATATAGGATAACTTTATGCCGAACAAGTCGAAGAATTCTGAAGTAGCAAGGGAATGACTGCTTTGGTCATCTAGGACTATTCTGACTCCGATTGTTGTTAAAGCGATATATCCCTTGTTGAGACCTCTAAGCCTGGCCTGTATAAGCAGATACAATCACTGCGGACAATCCTTGTCAGATAGCTGAACTCACCAATACCGTTTCATCCAGAAAGATTGCTTTATTCTGCACATCAAACAACAGGATACAGCAGATAGATGGTTTTAGTATTATTGCGGTCAAAAAATGATGCCTTTTCTAGCATACTATGTAGAGTACATGTGTCCTAGTTACATGTGGCCTGTTAGCTGTGGCCATGACACAGGAAGTACTGACCAACAAGAAGAAGGGTGGGGCTTACATAAAGAGGAACTGTGTCATCGACCTCAGGAATATCAAGGAAGAAACATAGAGAAATATATACATTACCACAAAAGGCCACTAGATGGCAGCATAGGAACTAAATATAGAATGACTATAGAAAATGGTATAGAGAAAACAATCTATATAAATTCTATCTACATTAAACTTCTATGCCCCATTGGGGCGGCACAAGGACAGCATGCATTTTGACTGCTTTTTCAGGTTGTCCTTGACGAAACACCTTGACAAGACATATTTTTGCTGGAGTTTTACCCCAAAGTCCTTTGTAAGATAAGTCACTACATTTTGATGTGATAGTTGCAGGTGATTGCTCATGGCTTTCCCCGCCATTACTTGATGCAGCTGGAGGAGGATCTGTAGAAGATTCGTGCTTAAGTCGATGAAGTGCTTGAACATGAGTATCACTTCCACCCTCCATGCAACTGATTACGTCATTACAGTCCTTTGCCAGATGTTCTGTAGAAGCACATTTGAAACAAACCCCAAATTGTTTTAGGAGTTCCATGCATTCCTCTAGGGGTTTTCCCCGAAATCCAGTGCATTTCCTGAGAGGATATACTTTCTTATGAATTTGACATAGACGATTGGGATCTTCTATCTTCTCAATCTTGTTACCTTTGTCAGAGCTTGTATCAGAGTTAAATGACTTACTTGACCCTTTAGAGCTTGAGACAGAGTTTGGTAGTGCACTTGTCTTCTTCACAGATATAGGAATCCAACAGTCTCCGAATTTGTTTTGAACATGTTTGACCTTAGGAAAGCTTGGAGCTTGAGTGTTCGGAATCACTGAACGTGAAAGGAGAACTATGAGGTGAGTGCTTTTCACTCATCCTCATAGTTCTAGCCGACCTGTGACAATGAAACTGTCACAGGTCGGCTCAGTAGATCGGGAAGTGAGCGAACACATACCGGCGTTCGCTCACTTCTCGATCCTGTCACGGCTCTCTGCCGTGACAGGGGAGGGACTGGATTCCCCCCTCCCTGCTATGATCCTACAGCGCTGACTGGCGGAACGGACGGGGGAGGGTACAGCTGGCTCTGCCTCTAGATAGGCATAGCCAGCTGTCACTCAGGCAGCTGGGCAGATCCAGACATAATTGTCAGGATCCGCTTCAGCTGCGGCGTCTCAGTATACCGCGAGCTGTAGCTCGCGGTATACTGAGCCTAGGGTGACGGGAGGACGCTAGTTTGTGTCCTCCCGTTACCCTAAGGAGAACTATGGGGAAAAGCCCTAACCCCATAGTTCTCCTTGAAGCTTGGATCATTTTTAGTCTCTGCAATGACCCTGCTGAATTCACATAAATAAGAGAAAGGTGGAAAGGAAACATGGTTCTCTTTCTTGTACTTTGAACCTACGGCTGACCACTTCTCTTGAATGTTGTAAGGCAACTTTGCAACAATAGGATTTACACTTCGGCTGTTGTCTAGATAGCTAAGACCTGGTAGGTGAGGATCTGTCTTAGCAAGCTGTAGTTCAAGCAAAAGATCACTCAGTTCTTGAAACTTTTGGTTATTCTTCCAGAGATCTTAGGGAAGTCGTGTAGCCTTTTGAAGAGAGCATCTTGTATAGCTTCTGGACTGCCGTAGCTTTGCTCCAGTCGCTCCCATGCGGCATGAAGACCTGCAGCTGGGTTGCCAACATAAACAGCTCTTAGTCTTATAATACGCTCTAAGGATTGAGGACCGAGCCACTTTATCAACATGTCAAATTCTTCATCAGGTGGGATACCCAGGTCACTGATGGCAGCTTTAAAAGTAGACTTTCACCCTCTGTAGTTCTCAGGCTGATCGTCAAACTTTGTGAGCCCAGTGCTAATAATTGGTGGCGTCAGAGGCGGCTCTTTAATTAGGCAAATTAGGCAGTCGCCTTAGGCCTCGCGCTCCCGAGGGCCTCGTGGCCGCCTAATTTGACCTGCCGTCACATTACCTCACAGCCAGGTAACGTCATGAGCTCTTAGCCCTGTCGCTGTCAAACGGAGACTCTCCGTTTGACAGCGACAGGGCTGGGAGCTTATCTGTTTCCTCGGTCCGTCAGTTTAACCAGGGCTCTGTGGGGGTCTCACCAGGGCTCTGAGGGGTCACTAACCTAAAGCAGTGGTGATGGTTTAGCTTGAGCAATGACGTCAAAGTTGACGGTTTGTCTCTCTGTGGCGTTCGGCTCAGTTTGTCTGGAATAGCGTAAAGATTCTGCTTGATAGGTAGAGAAGGTAACAGGTTCATCACATACCTTTGTAATCACAGTAGTTTTAAGAGGCTGATGCTCTGAAGGAATGTCCGTGTGATCAGGAGCATCACAGTTAACTGAGGATCTGTTGCACTGGCTTAAGACATAGTCCTTAGTGCGCTCTATGGATAACGAGGGGGAGGGGAGAAACAAGTTATGGGCGTCTTGTGCTGGTGTGCGGCTTCTGTTTTGGTCGGACCGGGGTGTCCGACGTGTGTGCTGAAAAAACAAAGGTACAGACCGAAGTGCCACGACCTAGCGCAATGCCTGTGGTGGGAACAAGGCGATATATTGTATTTAACTCACATGTGGAGGGGTGTTATGGCAAATTTTGTTTGGGCTGTGCCCACAAATCTCCACTGCACCAAGAAGTACACTTGCGGATATCAATGCGCACAAAGCGGAACCAATTCCGCCGCGCTTAAGAGCATGTTCTATTCAGCTCTTTGGTATAAGGAAATAAAGTACTTCAGTCGTGCCAAGCAGAGTCAGGCAAGACACTGATTCAAGCTGGAGTCTCAGTGTGGAAAGTCGTGAGGACTTTCATAGGCCTGGGACATCCGTTTATTTATAGAGCAACAGGGATAACAAACCGGAAGAGGTGGCCCCAACAGCCTCCATGCACAATTACATCACAGAAAGTAACTAAAAAAAAAGGGCGTACACCAACGTGAATGAGCAGAGAAATGTGCATGACTCACTAATAATGTTGCGAACAATGCACGCACCTTTATTAAACAAAGGGACCACGTGCGTGGAAATTCATGCCATTAGAGTATGATATGCTGTCATGTTCATTGCCCCGATCAGCCACGTGTATACGCATCCGCCATCTTAGCCAGCGTGGACCTTATTCGCTCAGAAGGACCAGTATCTATTAAGATCATTCTATTTGTTCTTACAGATTTGAAACTATCTGCGGAGACACTGCTAATGCTATTGTCAATGCACGGTACCAGTACACCAGCAAGGCATAAACCAATGTCTTCTCATAAAAGCAGATATGTACCAAAAAAGGATAGCGCAGCCGCAACAGAAATATAATATGTATCCCTCGTTATGCGGAATCCGCTTCGCTAATGTGCATAAACGTTCGCCGGCAATGAGCGCAGCGCATTGCACTTAATGCTCACAAACCGGCAAACGCATACCTACACCGCAAACACGTCTCAAAGCCCATAAGAAGGTTTTCATACGGACGGTAGACATGTGCGATTCGTTTCGAATCGAAATTCGTACGAATTTTCCTGAAATTCTTAAATTCGGAAGCATCCGAAATCCGAATTGCAGTTTCAGAATTATATCCGAAATACGAAATTCCGTTAACGAATTTCGGATCCGAATTTCTTTGAAACAGGAACTAATGTTACCCCTGTAAATGAGGTTGAACAACCTGACAAGATTTTTTTTTTTAATCCGAAATACGGATCCGCTGCTGCTGAGGGTTGCATTACAATACACAGGCAGGAAATACGAAATTCCGTTGACGGAATTTCGTTCCGTTGCGAACATTCGTTATATTGAAGTTAAAAAGCAAAGTACATTTATATTGAAGTTGATGGTAGTTTTTTTTTAAATCCGAAATTCAGATACGGAATCCGTTAACGGAATTCGTATTTCGTTTTGGTTGACCAATCAGAGGTTTTCTCTTCTGCTGCTGAGAGTTGCATTACAATACAGGCAGGAAATACGAAATTCCGTTGCCGTATTTTCGTTCCGTTACGAACATTCATTATAGTGAAGTTAAAAAGCAAAGTACATTTATATTGGAGTTGATTGTAGTTTTTTTTTAAGTCCGAAATACGAAATTCGGATTCCGGAATCCGTTAACGGAATTCGTATTTCGGATAAAAAAACAACTACCACATCGACTCCAATATTAACAAAGGTATTTTTGCTTTTTAACTTCATCATAATGAATGTTCGTAAAGTTACGAAAATGTTCCGAAACGAACAAAAATTTGTATTTCGTACGAATCCGAATTGAGTTTCGGATACGAATTACGAAATACGAAATAACGGATATTCCGAAACGGAACAAATTTTTTGACGGCGCACAAGTCTAACGGACGGTTTTACTGCTGGATCTAATTCAACCCAAGTATGCTCTGCTAAAGCGTCCCTCGGTTAAATCCGACACAGGGAAACAAATGACAACCTATAGAACACACACACATCCTAATATAAAAATGTCCACATAAGTCCATATAATGAAATTTCCACAACAGTCCCTCCTCTTTGTCATATGCTCCCAAGTGTCCCTTGATGAATCTCTATCTTCTTCTTTAGGACAAACAGGGTGACTTTTCTCACATATTGCACGATGTTGGAAACGACAAAGAGCAATCTTGAAACGCAGACCTTGACACGTAGACATTTGGCAAACAAAATGAATCTTGAAAGCGAATCTTGACTCAGAGGTTCTGCTCTTCAGGAGGTGGCTCAGAAGGAGGTCATGTGGCGGGTTGTGTACTCAGTTGGTCGGCTCGGGATCCCCTCCATACGTACTGAACTTTGGGATGTCTTATCTCAGCGATGAAGATGTGGTCATCCGCCTGGGCTTGGGTGACTCGATCGACCAGGCAGCAGGAACATCTCACCAAGGCATATAAAAGGAATAGAAACAAGAACATAAGTATGTATATCCCTACTTCCTTCAGCCATGATCTGATAAATAACAAGAAATCCCCAAAACTTCCCAAACCCTTAAAAGGATTCCAACCCTCATTAGCTATAGCTCTGCCCTGCAAGGAGCTAACCTTGTACATATTGGCCTGAACCTTGTCACTAGTGTCCGCTATCCAGGTACAACAGTCCTCTCCTATGAATCCACAGAAATCCCTCTTGGATGCTAAAAGATAATCAAGAGCCATTTTTTCCTGCAACACCAGAGTCTTCATCTGTCGTTGTTCCTGGGTGATATCCTTCACTGCCTCAACGGTTTCATTGAACATCTCATCCACTATGGACGAGAAATTATTCAATCGCTTCATAAGTTCAATTCCCCATCCTGTCCAAGCAGGGAACCATGCCCAGGCCTGGTAAGAGTTGGAAAACAATTCCCTTCTAGCTCGCTCTGCCCTTCTTACCTTCTTTCGCACCATCAGTTCCTCCCGATCGGCTGCAACGTAAGATGCAGGGACGAGCTTCACCAGGACGCATGAACCTCTCGCATTAGGGGGAATTATCTTATAAGCGGCGGTACCGCACAGGAAATAATATGGGCCTGTCAGAACAGCACATTAGGAATTTCTCTGACAGGCTCGGGCACTAAGTAATAGCATGATAGACTGGGGCCGGCCCCTTCAGTCTGAACATTGCATTCTTCTTTCCAACAGATATAATCTGGTCTGTGGGTGTTATTAAAGAGATCGGGGGTTTCATTAGTAAGGTTGACTGCTATACCTTTCTCACAACTAGAGGTTCCCACAAATCTATCACCTTTACAGAAGCTGATGTTGAAACACACCTGCGGGCCACCTAGCTGCCCAGACACCCATACAGGATTAGCAAGCGAGGGGCAAGAGCCAGAGCTAATATTAAAACTATAACTGATGTTACCCTCTAGGAATCTATCGTTAAGCTCTATCGACAAATGTCTCCGGTCAGATCTTTACATACCTCTGCATAGATCTGACCGGTGAAGTGAGAGCCATGATCCAACTCGATTGTTTCAGGCAGGCCCCAGCGGCACACTCTCAGACAGGAGCTTTTTTGCTGTGGTAGTGGCATTGGCGCATCGAACGAGCCATGCCTCCGGCTAGCCGGAAAACATACAGACCAAGACATGCTCGTACAGCTCACTCCTTGGCAACGTGATGTAGTCCATCTGAATTAGCTGAAAGGGATATTCTGGTTTGGGAGAATGCCGTTTTGGTGGTCACCGGATTCCCCGAACTAGTCAAAAACCCTCTAGCTTTCCAGATTGGACCAAAGTCATGTGCTATTCCAAAAGCATACCCAGAGTCTTTATAGACGTTAATCCTCTGGTCCTTGTGGACAGGGCAGCCATCAGGGGGGGTACGTCAGATACTCATGTAAGGGGCCCAGGCAGCATGGGGGGCCCGCCCGGGACCCTTACATGATTATTGGCCAACGGCACTGGCGGAACTGTGCGACCGGGACCT
>NW_017307634.1:284306-310797 GCF_000935625.1 Nanorana parkeri
AGCTCGCGGTATACTGAGCTTAGGGTGACGGGAGGACGCTAATTTGTGTCCTCCCGTTACCCTAAGGAGAACTATGGGGAAAAGCCCTGACCCCATAGTTCTCCTTTAAGGATAATGTGCCCTGTTAACCACCTTAGCTCCCAGCATGCAGCAGGCCAACTCTCCGCAGCTCCTTCCCATGGCGGTGGGGGGTTGGGGGCGCCCTTCATGTTTTTTTGCACCGGGGCCCTGAAGTTTCTAGTTACGCCTCTGACCCAGCATTGCCAATCCAGCGGTTTCGGAGCAGGCTGGGGCCTCATCAGTGCCGCAGAACTCAAAGAACCTTTCTCCACAACCTCACTGACTGTAGTTACAGCATATCCAGTGTGTGGCTTACCATCTGGGGTGTAATACCTTGAACCATCGACAAAAAGGTTTTCAGAGTTTGGAATTGGGGTTTCCTTCACCGGACTGATAGCTGTTGACTCTAATTCCATCAAAGAAAGGCAGTCGTGGTGGTCCTCGACGTAATTCCCTACTAGGTTGGAAAATTGATTAGAAGTTGAGAGGTTAGAATGGTTAGTAAAAGTTTGAAAATTGTTGTTTTCTGCCCCCTTACCCCCACCCCCCCCCTTCTCTTTGTCCCCAAAAACAGGAAGAGGAGCTGGATTCAACATGGTGCATCGTCTCAAGGTTAGGTTACACTGTTAGGAGGAGAGGTGGGAGGGAGAGAGGTGGAGAGGTGGGAGGCAGAGAGGGAGAGAGGGGAAGAGGGAGGGTGGGGGAGAGAGAGAGAGGGAGAGAAGAGTGGTAGCTGGAGAGAGCAGAGTAGAATTAATAGCATTGGAGACATCAGAAACATCAGAAGAGACTACAACAGATCCAGTATTGGTGGATCCAACCTGCCTCAGCAGAGTGAACCCAGAAAGAGCCTCTTCCGCTTCCGACATTGGATCACCAATCGCGGCTATCCCCTCAGGCCAGGTGTACATAATGCGGTTCTTCCGGACTGAAACCGCCCTCTGTCGCCCCCTGCCGGTTTACCAGTATTGACTTCTGAAGCCACAGCTGAGCTACATCTACAGTCCCTGATGCCTGCAGCCTAGGTTTAACTCGGTAATGAGTTTCTCCCACCTCCAGGCACCAAAAGCCCCCTCCAGAGGGATACCTGTTGTGGAAATGTTATTATATGGAATTATGTGGACATTTTTATTGTAGGATGTGTGTGTTTTATAGATTGTCATCTGTCTCCCTGTGTTGGATTTAACCGAGGAATGCTCTAGCAGAGCGTACTTGGGTTGAATCGGGACCAGCGGTAAAACCATCAGCATTCAACCTTCTCATGGGCTTAGAGATGTGTTCGCGGTGTGTGTTGGCGTATCTATCTCTCATTATGCAGACGTTCACCGGCAATAAGCCCAGCGCATTGCGCTTGAAACTCACAAACCGGCAAACGCCAACACACACCGCGAACACATCTCTAAGCCCATGAGAAGGTTGAATGCTGATGGTTTTACCGCTGGTCCCGATTCAACCCATATATCTCTGTTGCGGCTGCGCTATCCCTTTTTGGATACATATCTGCTTTTATAAGAAGACATTGATATCTGCCTTGTCGGTGTACTCGTACCGTATATTGATAACAGCATTAGCAATAGCTCCACAGATAGTCTCAAACCTAGAAGAACAAATAGAATAATCTTAATAGATACTGGTCACTCTGAGCAGTATTGAATAGGGTCCATGCTGGCCAAGATGGCGGATGTGGATACATGTGGCTGGTTGGGGCAGTGTACATGACTCAACACATCATAGTCCTTTGTTTAACACTAGTGAGTCATGTGCACTGCTCTGTTCATGCACGTGGGTGCCCTCCCCTTTTCTGTTGTCACTTCTTGTGATGTCATTGTGCATGGAGGAAATGGTAGGCTGTTGGGGCCGCCCTTTCCTGTTATCCTTTTTGTTGCTCTATAAATAAACAGAGCTAGTGGTCAGGGGACACTTGAACACAGAAACTCCAGCATGAAACAACAACTTGTCTTGACTCTACCAAAACTACAGAAGCGTTGCCTTTCCTTGTACGAAAGAGCTTAACACAACATGCTTTTAAGCGCGACGGACTTGTTTGTGCTTGGTGCACTTTGATGCTGAAAGTACACCTTTTAGCGCGGCGAATTTCCATAACATACCCCAAGCGGTACCCTTGGACCACCTATGCCATTCTTTAAGGGGTTTCATGGCCATCGCCCCAAAGCTAGACTTCATGTACTTTGCAGCCGTCTGATTGTGGGAAGCCTCGCTTTCTTTCCCTTCCACGGACGGCTCATTGCCCATGGCGATTCGAATCGGCTTATCGTCTTAACCCTGTGTCCAGGGGAACCCCTTGCACCACTTTAGGAGAGCACCGCCCAGTGCCGTTTTTCATGGTGGATTGGCAGACTAAAACCACTATACCTGTCTAGCCCCCCAACTAGAAACCCTAACCGAGGCGATGTGTAAGTTACTTACCCAACACAGTAATGATCGCCTCCCGGGTTATGTTTCTACCCCTCACAGTGTATTCCCGGCCTCGCCGACTGTTTCACGGTGCGCCGCTCGCAGCTGTACGATCCTACACTGCGTCGCCAGACAAACTGCACAGCACACTTACATCCTCTTTCTCTACTGAACAATGTGGCTTCTCTCAATACACAGTTGTTAAACACAAAGAATGGGGATAGCCTTCTGCTGTCTATTTACTAGTTGTACGATGTCTCAGTATAACACTTGAATCACTTCACACAATGAAGAAACTCCTCAAAAACTAACAGTCTGGGCATAGAAACAAAAATGTACTATTTGCTGCGGAAAACAACTCTAAACCATAAAGCGTGTTGTTATTCCCGCTTGCGGAATCCGCCTATGGAAAGAGAATATAAAAATGAGTTCTAAAACTGAATCCTTTCTTTTCTACCGCAAAACAAAAGCAATGCTATACTAGACAAAACGCAGCTAATGCTATAAAAAAAAAAAAAACAATAGGGAGATGAACTGCCCTTACGAGAAACAAATACACCCAAACAATAAAATGAAAAAGCACCACTAAAAGTAGACTCTCTACCAGAAAAACTTCTCACAGCTAAAGTTAGTCTTGTGATATATTCAAATTCAGTAACAAGTTGAAAATTTCACTTAGAAACCGAAATTCAACACAGAAACCAGAATAGCTATACTGACATTTTATTTCAGTATAAAAATACAAAAATATCTAAACCCGAAAGAAATTGAACTCACTGAAAAAACAAAATGGTGGTTGTACTAAAGCAAAATGGCTGCTCAAACAAAATGGCGGCTCGAAGCATGGTTTTACACACAAAGGAAAACAAAATGGTGTCTGCACCATGTGGATTTTAGAGGAATAACAAAATGGTGTCTCCAAAATCCAACAATAGAAAAAAACAATTTAAACCAGTGAGTTTAACATTAAACAAAACAGCTTCTCTATTCCCTGCGTTTCACCCACGAAACCGGAGCAATCTCCACTCTGGGATGATTTACAGGCTAACAGTATAAAAATCCTCTAAATGCGGTTTCTCCCGTATAAACGCTAACAAAACCAAAATTCCGCCTCTACAAACCAAAATCACCTCTTTAAAACAAGACATACTTAACACAGAATGTACAATGTCTCCACCACGTACCCTCAAAATGAGCTCAAAACCAAAAATGATTACACCCGAAAAATAAATCCAATGTAAAAATGGAGTAATTCCACTCAACACTGAACTCCACCAAAAACAGAAAAATAAAAAGTTACACAAAAACAGAGAAACGTTACAACAAAACAAAATACCCTGGGCAGAAACAAGACACCTAAAGCAAAAACAAACGAATTGCTTTCAATAGACACCAAAACTCAGTTAAAAGTTAATCAGCTCTACCTAAAACTGAATTTCTTGTTAAACCTGCAGTACCAAAACAAATACCACCAAAAAACAAAAATTTAGTTGAAAACCGCAACAATAGCAGTAAAAGCTGCCTTTCAATACTCAACCCCAATAATTATACTTGAAATATAAAACTCACTATAAAAACAAAATGGTGGCCAAGCCGCATGGCTCAGTGCAAAAACAAAATGGTGGCACTGAGATCTAGTAAAAACACAAAGGTTACACTAATAAATGGGTTGTAGCGCATAGATAGCAAAAACCACATCAATTTCACACTAAACGTTAGACGCACTATAATAGCCACGCACTATACAAAGGCTATTTCACACAGCGATTAGCACTATGAAATAATCCAGCCGCAACAATGTTATGTCATTCAATCTCTGCCGCACGTTTAAAACATCAACTAGCACACTTCATGCATACCGTCACATTGAACTACAGGAATGGTTTTACATTTAACATTAACCCTGTACAAAAACCCTCTAGGCTCTATTGACCAGGGGTCTACAGAGGACAGTAATATAGACTCTATCCCCAGCCAATACACCTATCCCTCCCAGTACAAACAAATCCCCCGTCCTTGTACACAAATAGTGAAAAAGCGAAAGGGTTCTTTTGCTGAGCGGAGTTACCCGCAACAGCAAGCAGAGAAACCAGATGCCGGTACTAGGACAATAAAAAATGTCAAAAACTGAAATAGAATCTGTGTTACCAAACTGACCTGCCTTTTTCCTGTCCCAAACCAGGACCCCAGTCTCCCTTTCTCAGCTCGCTGTGCTGGGAACTGACGTCGGCTCCGGTGGACGGGGCTTGCCATCTGTTATGGAAAATGTAGTTTGGGCTGTGCGCACAAATCTCCGCTGTGCCAAGAAGTACACTTGCGGATATCAATGCACGCAAAGCGCAACCAATTCCGCCGCGCTTAAAAGCACGTTGTATTCAGCTCTTTGGTATAAGGAAATTAAGTACTTCAGTAGTGCCAAGCAGAGTCAGGCAAGATGCTGATTCATGATGGAGTCTGTGTGTGTGAGGACTTACCTCCCGCAGGGTCTCGAGCTGTCGGATGGTCTCTGTGACGGACTGAACCATCACTGGGGCTGTTGGAGGAGCCTGGGGGCTAGCCTCCTTCCTACTGATTATGGACCTAGAACTATGGAGACCGTCCTCAGACCTCTTGTGGTTACAAGGAACTATTAACCCTGACTTGTGTGGAGAGTTTATATGCTGCATCTTTCCTATTGCCCATTAAAGGTGCAGGGTGTGAATCCAGCAACACAAAAAGGGTTAACTCTGCACTGAGACTCCCAAAATGAATGTGTTACAGTTTATTTGTCCCTTTGTTCTATTGTGTTGATGATGGGCTTAAGATAGCTGACTCTAGGAGTAGCTGACTCTGGGTCTAGAGGAGCTGATCACCCTATGATACACTAAGGAGTTAATCCCATCACATGTGTCTCCTCTCTCCCTATTCATTCATTAGGGCATCGGGGAGGGGATGTCTGTTTGCATGCTGTTCATGTTTGATTACGTTATGTTTTTAGACTTCCAGAACTGTATATATACTGAGCTGGTTTTCAATAAAGCAGTTCTTGGTTTCCACCTCAACATTGGTGTTGTCTGATGATTGAGTTTAGTTTCTCTCCTAATATATTGGTTCTGTCCAATAATTAGGCAGGTTTGGGCTGAGGACACTGGAATTCAGGTTTCAGCGGGGAGGAAGCTGATTTCTGACGGAGGTACCCAGTCGGGGTACCAGGCGGTCCGTCACAGTCTCCTTGTGCAGTGCAGAGCTCAACGGCTGCTGTGTGTGGTGTCCGCTTGTTCCATCGTCCGGAGCTATACAGGAAGAGGCACGCACGAGCACTGGACCGCCTCTTTAGGGACAGTGCACGCCCCTCCAAGGAAGTGGTCCGCCCCTGGAAATGACATCATCTCATTGTTAACAGGTATATAAGCAGGAAGGGTGAGTCATTCTGTGCTTGGTTATTGTTAAGCTTGTTCTTAGAGTTCTTTTTACCGACCCCTGGCCTGTTCCGTGACCCTGATACTTTGCTGCCTGCCCCGACCCCTGCTACGTTCAATGACTACGATTCCGGATTGTGATTTTGCTACCGCGCTCTTGGACTGCCCCTGTACTGGCTACCACTACGCAGAGATTGTGCGTTATCCAAGTCTACTTGAGTAGAGGTACCAATCGTACTGGCAAGTCCCCATGCGTCTGGGCTCCTACCATCACCCACCTGACAGAATAACCAAGCCAGTACATGGAGCCCGCAGGGATTGCCGAAGCTTTGACCGCCATCACACAACTAGCCACGCTCACGCATGCTGTGCAAGCGTTACAAGCTACACAAACAGAGCTTCAGGCGGGTCAAGCAAGAGTGGATTAACTGTTTCAGGGAGCCCCTGCAATGAGTACTCCGCCATTAGCTACTCTGAACCCTCCTGTGGGTTCTATGACGCAGCTATGACACCCGAACCTAAGGTAGTTTTACCCGAACAATTCACTGGGGATTGCACACAGTATAGAAGGTTCATCACTTCCTGACAAATACTATTTTCCCTGACTTTGTTAAAGTGCGAACTGTGATGTCCCTGCTTTCTGGAGAACCACAAACATGGGCCCATCATTTGCTACACACGAATAGTCCAACAGTCAGTTCTTGGAATTAATTCCTAGGGGCAAAGGATGCCTTATATGACGACCCTCATAGACTAGAATCCGCCACCATTGCTCTCCGATCCCTGAAGCAAGGGATTCCACCTCAACATTGGGGTTGTCTGATGATTGAGTTTAGTTTCTCTCCTAATATATTGGTTCTGTCCAATAATTAGGCAGGTTTGGGCTGAGGACACTGGAATTCAGGTTTCAGCGGGGAGGAAGCTGATTTCTGACGGAGGTACCCAGTCGGGGTACCAGGCGGTCCGTCACAGTCTCCTTGTGCAGTGCAGAGCTCAACGGCTGCTGTGTGTGGTGTCCGCTTGTTCCATCGTCCGGAGCTATACAGGAAGAGGCACGCACGAGCACTGGACCGCCTCTTTAGGGACAGTGCACGCCCCTCCAAGGAAGTGGTCCGCCCCTGGAAATGACATCATCTCATTGTTAACAGGTATATAAGCAGGAAGGGTGAGTCATTCTGTGCTTGGTTATTGTTAAGCTTGTTCTTAGAGTTCTTTTTACCGACCCCTGGCCTGTTCCGTGACCCTGATACTTTGCTGCCTGCCCCGACCCCTGCTACGTTCAATGACTACGATTCCGGATTGTGATTTTGCTACCGCGCTCTTGGACTGCCCCTGTACTGGCTACCACTACGCAGAGATTGTGCGTTATCCAAGTCTACTTGAGTAGAGGTACCAATCGTACTGGCAAGTCCCCATGCGTCTGGGCTCCTACCATCACCCACCTGACAGAATAACCAAGCCAGTACATGGAGCCCGCAGGGATTGCCGAAGCTTTGACCGCCATCACACAACTAGCCACGCTCACGCATGCTGTGCAAGCGTTACAAGCTACACAAACAGAGCTTCAGGCGGGTCAAGCAAGAGTGGATTAACTGTTTCAGGGAGCCCCTGCAATGAGTACTCCGCCATTAGCTACTCTGAACCCTCCTGTGGGTTCTATGACGCAGCTATGACACCCGAACCTAAGGTAGTTTTACCCGAACAATTCACTGGGGATTGCACACAGTATAGAAGGTTCATCACTTCCTGACAAATACTATTTTCCCTGACTTTGTTAAAGTGCGAACTGTGATGTCCCTGCTTTCTGGAGAACCACAAACATGGGCCCATCATTTGCTACACACGAATAGTCCAACAGTCAGTTCTTGGAATTAATTCCTAGGGGCAAAGGATGCCTTATATGACGACCCTCATAGACTAGAATCCGCCACCATTGCTCTCCGATCCCTGAAGCAAGGGAGACGTAATGTAGAGGACTATATTACGGACTATATTACGGACACTTCGCAACGTATTCAGCCTGGAATGAAGCAGCTCTTTTGGATCAGTTCCGCCTAGGCCTCTCAGAGGCATTGAAAGATAAATTGGCTAGAGTGGGGATACCAGCTACCTTGGATGCTACCTGCAACTTGTGCATACAAATAGACAGACGCCTCAGAGAGAGACGCCAAGAGAGGGGTTCAACCGCTCTTCCTCCCCAAGTCATGTCTCCCCCAGTACCCAGGGTCCCGCCAGCATAGCTGTTGAGACCGAAGAAGAACCTAAGAAAAGAAAGGAGGTCCCAGGGCCTGTGCTTGTATTGTGGGAAACCAGGGCACCTTATGCGGGACCCTTCCGAAAAGGGTAAGACTGCTGCTGCCGTTCCACATGTGAATTTGTTACCCCAACCTTGCTCATCTCACCTGTCTGTCTCTCTCTGTACAGTGGGATAAAAAGTCAATTCCGCTCTCTGCCATGATCGACTCCAGTGCCAGCGGATGCTTCATGGATGCTTCAGTAGTCCAGATTTTAGATATCCCCACTCAGGAAAAGGCCTGTCCATATTCAACTTATTGATGGATCGCTTATCAAGTCCGGACCAGTGATCTTGGAAGCTAAACCACTCACCCTTGTCATAGGTCCGTCACACAAAGAGAGCCTGTCCTTTGATGTGGTCTCCTCTCCCTTGTTTCCCATAGTCCTTGGGCTGCCATGGCTATGACAGCATAATCCCTCCATAGACTGGGCCACAGGTAAACTACTGTTCTCATCCGTCTTCTGTACCTCGACTTGCCTTCATTCCGACACTGTGGGCCTCACACTGGAACCCATCATGGAGTCCAGTGACCCTGCCTTCCGTCTACCAAGAATACAGGGACATGTTCGAAAAGAAGGCTGCAGACTCTCTCCCTCCTCACAGGGAGTATGACTGCCCTATAGACCTCCTTCCTGCCTGGGGCATCTTTTCCATACGGTAGAATATATCCATTGCCGGAGCCAGAGCTGAAGGTACTGAAGGACAACATTGAAGATAACCTAAGATGGGTTTATTCGGCCTTCAACGTCCCCTGCTGGGGCGGGGATCTTCTTCGTAGGGAAGAAGGATGGGGTCTTGCGGCCTTGTATTGACTATAGAGCTTTGAACGCCATTTCTGTCAAGAATAAGTATACCACTCCCGCTCATTCCAGAGCTCATGGACAGATTGCGCTCAGCAACCTTCTTCACCAAGATTGACCTGCGGGGGGCATACAACCTCGTGAGAGTGAAACAGGGGGGTGAGTGGAAGACTGCCTTTAGATCCCACTATGGGCATTTTAAATACTTGGTGATGCCCTTTGGGCTATGTAATGCCCCAGCCACTTTTCAAAGATTCATTAATGATATATTACAAGATATTTTGGATGTTTTCGTAGTGGTCTATCTGGATGACATCCTCATATACTCCAATACCCTGAAAGAACACCGGGATCACGTCCGGGTTGTATTAACTCACCTCCGAGAACATCGCCTGTATGCTAAGCTGGAAAAATGTGTTTTTGAGATTCAGGAAGTAGAGTTTCTAGGATACATCCTTGCACCAGGTTAACTCCAGATGGACAAAAGGAAGATTGAAGCCATACTGTCATGGCCCGTCCCTACTTCCAAGAAAGGCATTCAGTGTTTCCTGGGCTTCTGCAACTTTTATAGGCGCTTCATTTTCCAGGGTAACTCAGCCTATCACCAATCTAACTAAGAAGGAAGCAAAGTTCCCATTGGACCGAGGAGGCTCAAAAATCCTTCAAAAAGTTAGTGTATTTTTACTACTGCCCAAGTATTAGTGTTTCCCAAACCCCATAAGCCATATTATCTTGAGGTGGATGCTTCAGATTCTGCAGTCCTCTCACAAAGGAAGAATCTAAAGTGGATTTACATCCAGTTGCCTTTTTTCCCCGCATCTTTTCCTCTGCCGAAAAGAACTTTGACGCGGCTGATCGTGAATTACTGGCCATAAAAATGGTGCTAGAAGAGTGGAGACACTTACTAGAAGGGCAATGCATCCGGTGACAATCTACACAGACCATCGCAACCTTGAATATCTTTAAAGAGCTCGTCGGCTGAGACCCAGGCATGCCTGATGGGCACTTTTTTTCTCTCGTTTGGACATAGTTATTACTTACCGTTCTGGTTCAAAGAATGGCAAAGCAGATGCGTTATCCAGAATGCATACCCCCTCAGTGGATTCAATCACGGAACCTGAGACCATCTTACCCAGTCAATGTTTCCTGGCTTCAACCAACTCCTTTTTGGAGGACCTTCAGCAACAAACTGAAGACTTACTTGCAAATGCAGTTCTTCCACAGATGGTAAGACAACAGGGGTACCTCACCTACA
Source organism: Nanorana parkeri (assembly GCF_000935625.1). Classification (NCBI taxonomy): domain Eukaryota; kingdom Metazoa; phylum Chordata; class Amphibia; order Anura; family Dicroglossidae; genus Nanorana; species Nanorana parkeri. Next base: position 294,531 of record NW_017307634.1, read on the forward strand.
AAAACCGCATAGTGGTACCACCAACACTGGTGCCTACTGTTCTTGCCCTCTGCCATGACTTTTCTTTATCTGGACACGGGGGAGTTCAGGAAGACTCATGACCTAGTTCAAAGAACATTCTGGTGGCACAAGATTGAGCAAGATATACCAAACTACGTGTCCACCTGCCCGACCTGTATTCAAAACAAGAATGCCTTCTCAAGGTCTTCTGCAACCACTGGCTATACCATCCAGAGCATGGACAGATATATCAGTTGATTTTATTGTGGATTTTCACACAGCTCAGGGCCATAACACCATTATGGTGGTCGTAGACCGTCTCACCAAGATGTCACACTTCATAGCTGCCAAGGGGTTACCCACAGCGAAACAAACCACACAGTTGTTCATCAAGGAGGTGTTCAAGTTACACGGATTACCAGAGACCATAGTCAGCGACAGGGGAAGCCAATTCACGTCCAAGTTCTGATAAGCATTTTGTGAGCAACTTGGCATTCAGAGAAACCTGACCACCGCCTTTCACCCACAGTCAGCGAACGAATCGGACTTTGGTGTAGTACCTTCGTTGCTACATCTCTCATTTACAAGATGATTGGTTCCCCTTCCTGCCTCTAGCTGAGTTTGCCTACAACAACCAAGTCCATCGTTCCATCAATATGTCCCCCTTCTTCGCGAACTATGGGTTCCATCCCAGCATGCTTCCCAGTTCTCCTGTTCCTTGCCGCGTTCCAGAAGTAGTGGTCAGCCCCCCGAAATTACATCATCTCATTGCCAACAGGTATACACTGAGTGGCCAGTTTATTATGACCACCTGATGTTTGTAGGCAAATTAGCTATAATTAGCTATAATTTCACGTTGAAGTTGCTAGAGGGCCAGACCATTATAAATAGGGGAGCAGGTTGTTTACCACGACAGTAGAAGTATCAGCAAAACAGCAGAGTTCGTTAAATGTTCAAGAGCGGCTCATTGTTAAAGTGTTTAAAGACTGGACTGTCAGCTGAAAATCTGGGTCTGAACGTGCGAATTGTGGCAGTCAGCGACTAGTCAATGTTAGGGCAGAACGGAGAGTGGCAAGACTGGAACAAGACAACAGAAGGACAACAGTGCAGTGTCGGATTCCTCGGATCACCTTTCAACATCTCGTGGAGTCACGAGGCGGCCCAACAAAGTCATCTCGTGGAGTTATCTCGTGGCCCAACGAAGTACTGATGGGGTGGTCATAATAATCTGGCCACTCAGTGTATATGCAGGAAGGGCGAGTCATTCTGTGCTTGGTTATTGTTAAGCTTGTTCTTAGAGTGCATGACGTTATACCTGTTGCTGATTCCTATTACCGACCCCTGGCCTGTTCCGTGACCCTTGATACTTTACTGCCTGCCCCGACCCCTGCTACGTTCAACAACTACGATTCCGGATTGTGATTTTGCTACCGTCAGTGGCGGTCTGTCCTCTACAATGCCTGTTTAGAAGGCTGCGTCTGCCTGAACATGTGGAAAGGCCTCACTAGCATAGGACGTCCGTTTATTTATAGAGCAACAGGGATAACAAACAGGAAGAGGCAGCCCCAACAGCCTACCACTTCCTCCATGCACAATCACAGAAATAAAAGAAAAGGGGAGTACACCAACGTGAATGAGCAGAGAAATGTGCATGACTCACTAATACTGGTGCGCTCAACCTTATTAAACAAAGGGACCACGTGCGCGGAAATTCACGCCATTAGACTATGATGTGCTGTCATGTTCATTACCCCGATCAGCCACGTGTATGCGCATCCGCCATCTTAGCCAACATGGACCTTATTCACTCAGAAGGACCAGTATCTATTAAGATCATTCTACTTGTTCTTACAGATTTGAGACTATCTGTGGAGACTTTGCTAATGCTATTGTCAATGCACGGTACCAGTACACCAGCAAGGCATAAATCAATGTCTTCTCATAAAAGCAGATAGGTATCCAAAAAAGGATAGCCGCAACAGAAATATAATATGTATCTCTCGTTATGCGGAATCCACTTCGCTAATGTGCATAAACGTTCCCCGGCAATGAGCGCAGCGCATTGCACTTAATGCTCACAAACCGGCAAACGCGTACATACACTGCAAACACGTCTCCAAGCACATAAGGTTTTCATACTGACGGTTTTACCGCTGGACCTATAGAACACACACACACACACACACACACACACACACACACACACACACACACACACATCCTAATATAAAAATGTCCATATAATGAAATTTCCACAACAGGGGTGAGCAGTTGCTTTGACACGCAATAGAGGAGGAGAGCGTAATGCGATGGTGTGGAGTCGTGGGGGTCGTATCTTTAATTTCAGGGCGACGATGAGGTGGACTCAGGTGGAGTTGATGGAAACGAAATGGCAAAAGGCAGAGTGGCGATTCTAAAAAGATGAGCACCCTAAAAAATGATTTCTGTAACTCACCGTTAGGTTGGTGAAGGTAGGAGGTTGGTGAAGGTAGGAGGTCAACGACGGAGGTGCAGTGAGGAGCTGATGATGGTTCGGAACCATCTTCCCCAGGGGAGAGGGAAATGACAGCTCGGCTTGTCGGCCGCGACCTGCCAATAGTGACCGTTCCACTGCCCACACTGCTTTCTTTTGAGCATTGTTACTGTCTCCTGTGCCGCTGTTGTCACGGTCTGCGACCAACTGTCACGCTCTGCGACCGGGGCACACAAAACGACAAAAAGTAGCGTGCAAAAAATGGTGTCTGTGCGTTAACAGGGACGCACTAGAAGCGCAGGTTCTAAGAAGGGCCAGGTGTTCGACAGAGCCTCTAATGGTGAGGATGATTGGCTGCTGGACACCTTCCAGGTTGTGGCCCTCTAGCATGCCCACACAGACATAAAGATTAGTTGCAGCACCGAGGTGCTGGATGCATAAGTAGACAGGGTTGAAGCATATACACAGCCACACAAGTAGGCACAGGTGCAAGGACTCACTTGAAGAAGCTGATGATCAATCCAATCCAAGGATCTTGCTGTGAGGAAGAGGGAATCCAGAACTATTCCTGAGATGGGTTAACTGTAGGAGTTGCCAGGGAAGAAGAACGGGAAAACTTGTTCAGGACCAAAGGCTTGAGCAGTGATACATGGAAAGAATTAGGAATTTTCAGCTGAGGAGGTAAACGGAGTTTAAAACAAACCGGGTTCATTCTTGCAGAAATAACATAAGGCCCAATGTAACGTGGGGCAAGCTTAGATGGCACCTTTAGGCGGATATTTTTAGTAGCCAGCCACACCTTGTCCCCAGGCTGTAGAGGTGGAGCCTTTCGTCGATGTCGATCAGCAAATCTTTTGTGCCTTTCAGCAGCTTGCTGAAGTTGGTAGTGGACTTGGGACCAGACCTGATTCATATTCCTCTGCCAGGTATCCAAGGCTGGAATATCAGGAGAACTGGGCATAGGCAAAGGAATCCGTGGAAGTTTACCATAAACTATAAAGAATGGCGATTTTTGGGTGCTGGCATTATGATGATTATTGTGAGCGAATTCTGCCCAGGGCAGAAGGGCAACCCAATCATCTTGGTGGGCTGATACAAATGCCCGAAGGAACTGCTCCAGGGACTGGTTGGTTCTTTCAGTTTGTCCATTAGACTGCGGATGGTAGGCAGAAGAAAGCTGTACTGATACATCCAGGGATTTGCAAAGAGCCCTCCAGAATTTGGAAGTAAACTGGACCCCACGGTCTGAGACTATGCTGGTTGGTGCTCCGTGGAGTCTAAAAATCTCTCTAATAAAGATTGGCGCTAATTCTGCTGCTGATGGGAGTGAGGAAAGTGGTACGAAGTGTGCCATCTTGGAAAATGGGACAGTGGGAGATCAGTGATGAAGTCCATAGCAATATGGCACCAAGGTTCTTCCCATCATGCGCCAGGCCTGGCAGAAAGGCCCGCTTACCTTTCACGGCGCGGACATTTCCATCCTGCCTGATCTGTCCCGCCGTACCCTCCACATGCGAAGGATCCTTCAGCCGCTTCTCGCGGTGATCCGCAGAGCTGGAGCCCTATACACCTGGGGCTACCCGTTTTGCCTCAATGTCCGTAGGAACAACCGGACCTTCAACCTTCGCCATCCACTCCAATTGGCGGACATGTTCTCCTTCCTGTATGCCGTACCTGTGGACGTGCCCGACTGGCTGTCCCCCAGTCTGGACTCCGAGCCTCGACCCATGCCTCAACGAAGACGACGCCGAAGTTCCTCCGGGAGCAGACCTAGACCGTCTGTAACGGCAACCGCCGTCACCGCTCACCTGGGGATCGGGAGGTACGGGGTTCTGCCTCACGACACCGGCCGTCTGCGTCCCAGCGTGGTGCGCACGCATCCACTTCCGGGTTCGGACGGCGGGTGCGTTCCACGGTGGGACGTGGAAGTGCGCCGCCTCATTCGGCGGCTCCTCCCCCAGCCTCTTAAGCCCTATATAAACGCCCCAGTGAGACAGTATGGCGTTCCAATATTGAAGACTGAATGTCTGCTGTCTCCTGGGACCCTACAGATCTACACTATTGCTACCAGCTACAGAGAACCTTGGACCAACTCCACTTGGACCCCCAGCTCCTTCTGCTACTCCATACAACCGCAAGTACCCAGGCATACTGCACTTCCATCGTTACATATTGACTGTGTATACTGATAAGCTGTATTAACTCATATGCTTCATCTAGTGGTCCATTTGGAGATTACACCTCTGCCTCTAAACATAGCTGAGATCAATCCTACCCTATTTGAATTCCTAAACCATTACATCTTTTGGTTTCCCCGAAAGTAAGACCTACCCCAAAAGTAAGACCTAAGGTATTACTTATGATTGGGCTTATGCAATAATAACCCCATCCAACCGTTTTACCTCTGTTATTTTTGGCTGTGATGCTTGAACCCTAACTCCCCGTTAAGATTGGGAGTGAAACCAGGGTTCCGTCTGATAAGCCTCCGCAGTTTCGATCCACAACCCCCAAACTACACCAGGTGTTACACCGTCCCGCCCGGCGCCGACTGCCAACGAGCCTTGAAACAACAGTGGTCGACAGGTATGGGAGCACCCCCGCTTATCCCCCCTTCAAGGTGAACTTCCACAACGTGCCCAGCCGGGTAACGGCTCGCTCCCCTTGGCTGACCCCACACCCTTAGCCGTAACTGCCGGGACTGCCTGCCGTAACGGCGCTCCCAATTGCAACGACAGCTGTCCCCTTGCAAGTTCTGCCCTACCGAGGTACCACATGGGCCTTATCCACCTGACCCACTATGCTCAAGTACCGGTCACCAGTGATCTGGAACCTGCGGCCAACTTTTCCTTGACCCCCGCCACATTGGATACAACGCAGATCTTCGTTGTCAAGGGAAACGCGACTAGACGACGGGAGTTCCGCCCCATACCAGCGGATCCTCAGGAAAGGCTACACCATGTCCCGTGCAGGGTTGACTCGGTTCCTGACTTTGCCCCCTTCCATCCATCCAGGTTATCTACTCGGGACCTCCCGAGCCATCACAGTATTGTTTCTTTTATGCCATTCCCCCTAGGCTGTGTGAAGAGTAGACCCCTGCCATAGCATTGTTCTGTTGAAATGTTGGGGTATGGGGGACTACCAGCTGGTACCTTAACCCGGGCCACCGAGCCTGGGCCCTATGGGGAACACTGTTTTCTATGCCATACTTAACCACCTGCCTGGTTTTCGAGTGTGGCAAAGGGGGGGATATAGAGAGGGGACCAGGAGCCCAAGAGGAGATTCGAATTTCATCATCAGAGAGAGTCGAACAAGACAAGGGAGTAAGCAAATACATTCCAAGGGTATAGGTCAGAAGCTGAAGGACTTGCCCTTAATTGATATTATGCAAGTATTGGAGCTCGCCCCTCTTATTCTCTTATTACACCCCAGGTGGTAGCATCTCATGAGCCTACCCCTTTACGCTACAAGTGTCGCTTGACCCGCTCGCTGTAGCCTACCACTTTTCCCCCACGTAGGATATCGGCTCTGGCCCGACCTCTGGAGCTCCCTAACCGCTCCTCGGGGTCGGTGGAGAACCGAATTGCTGGTGATGCAGCATTGTAGCTGTACCTGCTCCCCTCTCTTTGTTTTCTTTCTGCTCTTTTTTACTTTTCTTCTTCCCCTCTACCCCCCCTCCCTTTTTCTCCTCACTTCCCTGCCTCGTCTCCCCCCCTAGCTCTCTGAGGTAATGTCTTGCCTCAAGGTCTTATCCCTGAACGCCAAGGGCCTCAATGTTCCCGAAAAACGCACTATGATCTTACGGGATCTTCATCGCCAAGGCATCGACGTAGCACTCCTTCAGGAGACCCATTTTAAGACCGATCAGATCCCCCGCTTCGGCGACCACCGCTACTCCACGGTCTATCACTGTAGCTCCCCCGACAAGCGATCCGTGGGGTCAGTATTGTTATGTCCCGCAGACTCCCCTGGACCGAGACAGATAAATATGCCGGGGAAGATGGCCGGGTACTCTTCGTAAAGGGCACTATTGGCTCCCAGGTTGTCACATTCGCTAATCTGTATCTCCCTAACCATGACCAGATCTCCTTCTTGACTCGTGTCCTGACACTCCTAGCTGATTTCCGAGATGGCCTCCTAGTCCTGGGTGGAGACTTCAACCTTGTCCTCGATCCTAGCCTGGACTCATCCGCATCCTCCTCCCACCTATCCTATAGCAAACTGAACCGCATCAAACGCTGTCTTTACGACCACCAACTGCCGGATGTATGGTGCATCCAACACCCCTCCACGAGGGACTACACCTTTTTCTCCCATCTCCACCAACATTATACGCGAATAGATTTTTTTTCATACACCACAGTCAACTCCCACGGGTCTCGACCACTGAGATAGGTAACATTAGCTTTTCAGACCATGCCCCTATCCTTCTCACCCACTCCCTAGGCGGCCCCCCTCCTGGCCCATGGCAGTGGAGGTTGAACGATTCCCTACTCCATGACCCGACCGTCTTAACATCTCTCGAACAAGAACTTCTCTCTTGGTTCTTCTTCCAAGAAAACGACACCCCGGACGTATCCCCCTACACCATATGGGAGGCCCACAAGGCGACCATACGGGGCTCTCTTATAGCACATGGGGCCAGACTCAAGAAATTACGCCTTGCCCAAATCTCTGACCTTCTGGCCCAGAATACGCCATCTTGAAACCCGCCATAAGACCTCCGTAACTCGGGAGGTGGGATCCCAGCTATCCTCCCTCCGCGAGCAACTCCGCACCATCTGCCTTACCAAAGTCAAAGCCTCCCTAACGAAATGTAGAAGGTCGTTTTGTGAATATGGCAATCATTGTGGGAAATATCTAGCGCGTGCTATTCGTAAGCGACACGCACGAAATTACATCCCGTTCGTCACCCACTCCTCCGGGAACAAGTCCACGACGTCGGAGGCGATAGCCACCGCATTTAAGGACTATTACTCATCCCTCTATAACCTCCCTCAACCACCCTCTCCCTCCTCTACCACGCCCTCTCAAGCTCGACCAGCACGCATTGCCGAATATATCGCCAACTCAGCCATGCCCTCTCTTGAACCCTCTGTCAGTTCCCTTTTGGAATCTCCCATTACTCCCGCCGAATTGGAATTCGGAATTAAATCCACACAAACAGGCAAAGCCCCCGGCCCGGACGGCTTCTCTATCTCTAACTATAAAAAATTCCTACCTTACCTCTCCCTCCACTTCCTTAGAGCCCTTAACTCCCTCCTCGATGGAGCTGCTATCCCCCCGGAATCACTCCTAGCCCACATCTCGGTAATACCCAAAGAAGGAAAAGACCCCGCCCTATGCCCAAGCTACAGACCCATATCCCTACTCAATGTGGGCACTAAATTATTTGCCAAGATCCTCTATTTTCGCTTGTCCCCCTACTTGGCTGACCTGATTCACCTGGATCAGGTGGGGTTTGTGCCAGCGAGGGAAGCTAGGGACAATACCACCCGAGCTTTGGGGGGTCATCCACTCTGCCCTGTCGTCTGCCTCCCCCTGCGTCCTACTATCCACCGACGCGGAGAAGGCATTCGACAGGGTCGACTGGGACTTCCTCTCAGCCACGCTGAAGGCAGTAGGCCTGGGTACCCACATGCTGACCTGGATACGTGCCCTTCCGCCAAGGTCCGAGTGAACGGAGTGCTATCCCCCCCATTTTCCATAGCCAATGGTACCCGCCAAGGATGCCCTCTCTCCCCCCTACTCTTCGTCCTTTCCTTAGAACCTTTCCTCTGTACTGTCCGCTCTAACCCAGACATACAAGGTGTACGCATAGGCCCCGTCCAGCACAAGGTGGCAGCCTTTGCGGACGACCTTTTGTTCTTTCTCACCTCACCTGACATCTCTCTCCCGGTGCTCTTGGCAGAAATTGAACGATATGGTACCCTCTCAAACTTTCTCGTTAACTCCCACAAATCCATGGCAATGCATCTCTCCCCTGCAGGCCCCCGCCTCCGGAGGGTACTCGACAATTTTCCCTTTAAGTGGTCTCCCTCCTCTCTGAAATACCTGGGCATTCTGCTTCCCAAAAAACCCCTCTCAAGCCTACTCCCTCAACTTCCCTCCCCTGCTATCAGCCATCGGCTCTGACCTTAAGCAATGGTCCACTGGGACTTTTTCATGGATGGGACGCTGCAACATTTTGAACAGTCAATCCTCCCGAGACTTCTGTACCCTCTTCAAGCTTTACCCATTAAGCTACCCTCCGCCTTCTTTAGGTCTCTCAGGTCTTTATTCACTAGCTTTGTTTGGGCAGGCAAACCTTCCAGACTCAAATACAACCTTCTACGCCTGCCTAAAGACTCTGGAGGGATGGGTCTACCGGATGTACATCTTTACTACATCGCTGTCCACCTGACACGAGTACTGGATTGGTGCCGACATTTATCTTCAAAGCTTTGGACTGGCCTAGAGCAATCCTTCTCTCCGGTACCATTATCAGGTCTACCCTGGTGCTCACCCCCCTTCCCCCCGACCATTTGCTCCCACCCCACCATCATGCCAACGCATGATTTACCCGCATCATTTACCTCACCCTCCGATCCCAACTCTCCACCCCTGGATCCATGGCGTACCATGCAACTTCTCCATTTCTTAAAATCCCTTCCCACCCCTACTCGACTCTCCAGACCAATGTCCTCTTATGAGTCGGAATGTACTCGAGAGGGCCCAGCACGCCACGCCCTGTCCTTCTGCTACAAATTGTTGCTCTCCAGCTGCACCCCCAACAGTCTGTGGTTCCTCACAAGGTGGGAGGAGGATATGGGGATCCAGTTCACCCCGAGAGAGCGCACTAAACTACTTGCGCTGTCCTACCAATCTTCCATCAGCAATAGGTATCAGGAGATGGGATACAAATTGGTAACCAGGTGGTACAGGACCCCTCACTCGCTACACTCCATGTATCCCCAGACCCCGGATGTTTGCTGACGCTGTGGTGACACCTCAGCAGACATTCTCCACATTTTCTGGTCATGCCCATCACTCAAAGCTTTCTGGGACCAAGTGTGTATCACTACCCAAAAGTTCACCGATCTCCCAGTGCCTCGAGACCCGGCCTTCTTCCTCCTGCATCATAATGACGTCCCGACCAAGACCTACAAACGATCCGGTGTGCGCCATCTGGTTAACGCGGCCCGAGCATGTATCCCAGCACGATGGAAAACCAAAGACCCACCCACCATATCGCAATGGCTCGACAGGATTCATGATATATACCTCATGGAAGACCTTACCAGCTCACTACACAATACCTCCGACAAGTTCGGCAGGACCGGTTCTACTGGACTGAGTTCCTTCACTCTCCAGCATATGAGACATAACTCGCCCGCCCGAACGCCTCTTCTGGTCCCACCCCTCTTACCTACCATGTGCAACCTTCTCTCCTTGTACCCCCTCTAGACTTTATTCATACCTCCCTTTTCTCACCCCCCTATTCTCCTCTCCTCCTTACCCCTAGCTAAGCCCCGTTGTGGGTCCCTGCTTTAGTGTCGTGACCCCACCCCTATAGAAGGGCTCGGGTCCCACGTTCCTATACGGGTAACTACCTAGGACCCCTACCTACTACGGAGACTGACTGTAGTTGTCTCGCATATCCACCCCCACGACAATATCTGGGTTAGGTTCTCGACACATGCTTTACCCTATGCTGCATAGTTGTTTCTGCCCACTGTTATCTCCCCCATCTGTCCATATCTGATGTATAGATTGACTTATTGTCAGCATGTATGTACTGCATATTTGGACATCCCTGTTTTGTAAACGAAAAATACCTCTTTAAATAAAGAATTTATAAAAAAAAAAAAAACAAAACAATCACAGATCACCCCCCGAATTATGTCTCTACCCCTCACAGTGTATGCATACACAAGCTTATCTGCTGTACAACCGAACACTGCGTCGCCAGACTAAACTGTACAGCCCGCTTTCGCTACAGAACAATGTGCCTTCTCTCAATACAGTTGTTAATGGGGATAGCCTTCTGCTGTCTATTTCAACAGTTGTATGATGTCTCAGTAGTCACACCATAAAACTCCTATTAAAACTAACAGTCTGTGCGTAAAGAAACAAAAATGACTACTCGCTGCAGAAAGCAACTCTAAACCAATAAAGCGTGTTATTCCCACTTGCGCAATCCGCCTATGGAAAGTAAGTATAAAAAGAAAGTTTTAAAACCAAATTATTTTCTACCACAAAACCAACAGTAATGCGACACTATACAAAACACAGCTCATGCTATAAAACCCAAAACAATGGGGGAGGGGGCATGATTTGCCCTCTCAAGAAACAAAATGCCCAAACAATAAAAAATGTAAAACACCACTAAAAGTACACTCTCTACCAATCAATGTCTGGGTGTGTCTGTCTGAGACAGTAATCAATGCAAGGATAGTTTCTTCTCACCCAGGCATTGAAATGCTAACTTGCCCAGTTTCAAGGCAACTTTAGATTCATTTACAAAAGAAACAAGATTTAACATTACAAAAAGGTCCCCAATACAGGTTTCTAGGGAAAGAAATGTTAAGTTAATTTCAGTCTTCCATTTTTCCTGCAAAATACAAACAGTAAAATGGTTTAGAAAGATCTCAACCATATCTCTTCATTCCCCCTTCTCTGGTACACATAATTTGGGACTCGGAGCTGTTCCCATAACCAATCTCGTTCCTCCCTAAGCTTAGTATTTTCCCATTTCAACAGTTCATGTTGGGATTTTAAATCTGTTCCTTGAGTCCAGGACTGTGGCTGTCCCTGGCTTCTATGCCTTTGCAAAGAACCATGTCTGGGACCATTACCCCACCTTGCTGAATAAACCACTTTATTTCTAGGTGTGGTTCTGGGATACTTAGAATATCTGTGTATGTTGCCCTTAACTACAGCACAGTACCTCGCAATGTGCCCAATCCTTTGGCATGCAAAACAACGAAACCTTTGAACACATGGCAACCTACCTTGCTGCACAACATTAACATTCCTAGAATTACTAGATCACACACCGAACTCATCTGAGGTATCCTCTGCCATTGTATTAATACTTCCAACTCCAGGGTCAGTTACATCCATCATGTCCATCTCCATCCCTGAGTCAGTTTCTGACCCAAAGTCCTTGTCAGACTTCTCCCCATCTACAGCACATACATTGCCTCTAACTCCAGAAACATCAACTGCAGTCATAATCGCACTATGACTCTCTAACGGTTGTTTCAATGACTCAATCTGGGCGAGCCACTGAGAATGCTCAGCCTTTGCACTCCCGTAGAGTACAGACAATTCCCTTACAGCAGCCTGTGCCTCCATTACGCTTTCAGACAACCATTCATTCTTCTTGCGCAACTCAGAATTACACCTCACAGTACGTTCATACTCAGTGCTAGCTTCAGCAGACATTTGGACAAGAGTTCTCAATTTCCAGTTTTAAATCTTCCACCTCTCCTTCCAGACTCAACTTCACCCTACAAGACTCCTGATATTTATCTGCTATCCAACCAGCAGCAAAAATAAGAGCATATTTTCCTTTTTGTTTGCGCCACTTTCTGGTACCGATCATGTTTGCTACACAATTCTGAGCCTGCAGCCATGGATCAGTAGATCCCTGCATGGCTTGAACAATGGCCGCAGTGTTTTCCACTTTAGCTACTTCTTTAAAAATCCCTTCCATGATACAGGGATAGTAACACCACTAATGTTCACACAACGATTCCCCTATCAGGCTGGTCACTGAGTATATCATAAGCAAACCACAAAATACTCAACCGATATCCAGCACAAAACTTACAAAAACCAAATCAAGCTATACATAGCAAAGTTACAAAAAGACAAAATAGACAAAAACAGACATTTGATGCAAAAACAAACAAATCGCTTTCCATAGACTCCAAATGAACCAGCTCCACCTAAAACTGAATTCCTTGTTAAAACCCGCAGCACCAAAATGAATACTACAAAAACTAAATTGAGTTAAAACTGCAACAATACTACTAAACCTGCCTTCTAAAACTAAACCCGAATAATTATACTCGAAGTATAGATATCACTACAAAAACAAGATGATCGCACAGCCATGTGCACCTTAATGCAAAAACAAACACAAAGGAAAACAAGATGGCTGCTCAAGCCGCATGGTCTTACACAAAGGAAATCAAAATGGTATCTGGAATCCAGTACAAACACAAATACTAATAACTGCGTTTTAGAGCATAGAAAGCCAAGAACGCATCAATTTCACTGTAAACGGATTTCCAGCCCAAAACGAATAGATTTCCGCTCAGCATAAAACACTTTACCGCAATAACTTACCCGGACCGGAACTCTACCAATAACAAGAGAAATTCACTTCACATAAGAACCCGAATATATCACAAAACACTGAGCACATATCTCACATACACAGCAGCCGTTTACACCCTAAAACACAAGTCACAATCTGACCATACAATCTCTGTACAATCAACTCAGATCCACCAAAAACTACACAAGATGAGCCTTACCTGGCACAAAAAGAGTGAATAAGTTATTTCGTCCAGCAAAACTTTCCGACACAGCTGACAGAATGCCGATTCAAAAACAACAAACATTTCAAAAGTTGAAATACACAACCTGAATCAGCCTTTCCCCCTAAGTCAGCTGTGAAGAAAAGCCTGCCGAATATACCTGGGCCGCCATTATGTTGTGGAAATTAATATACACTGCCTGCGCATATTAATCCACTGCGCTTAAAAGCACAGTTGTATTAAGCTCTTTTGTACAAGGAAAGGCAACACTCATGCAGAGTCAAGAAAGGTGATGCCCTCATGGTGGAGTACTGCTCCAAGTCCGTATCCCCTCCACCGAAGCTCCATTTATTGAAGTGATGTCAAACAGGAAGTGATGTCAAACAGGAAGTGATGTCAAAACACCCAACATCACTTCCTCAATACACCAACATATTACAGCCAGCCAACAAAACACATGTACACAATAGAAAAGGGAGTGTATGTCTGTATCATAGTAGAAGCGGTGTGCATAGCCCATAAACCCGTGTGCACAGAATTAAACCCGTGTGCACAGCCGCATGTTTTCCTAGCCGCCATCTTTCCAGACCCACAAACACAATCCCCCATTAACACTGGAGCGAACTTTATCCAGCATTTCTCAGTGAGCAATGCCCAATAAAGTTACTATGATTCCTATGAATGGAAGCTTATCTGCAGGGACAATGCCATACTATTTCCAAACGCGCTGATCAGATGCATCAGAAATACGAACGCACGTTCCTTTCAAAAAGGCAGATATGCATCTTAAATAATACCATGTCCTCAAAGCAAGTGCATACACGCCAAGCCAATAAATCCGCGCATCGCGCAGGGGCTCTAGCCGGCATCCACACACTGGCTAAGAAAACACTGCTCCGCCATTAGCACAGGAAGATATCTATGCTAATAAAGAACGCAGTACTGTTCTATTACAATACTACACAATACTGGGCACCTGGAACATTATATAAAAGACAAAATCAATACAATTTTCAGCTTAACAATATTTATTTCGATAAAGAAAATATTTTTCTCTGCACTGTCATTCTGTCTTTTATGTACATAGAATTTACTGTTATGTACATAGAATTTACTGTTAAGTATATTTTACTCACCACTTTGAGGTAGTCACAGGGGGCGGGAGGGAGCATCCACATACACCCTGCGCCCCAGCCCTTCATCTTCATCCGGCTCCAGCTTCTTCTTGCCTCCGGCTCCCTCTGCTCTCGATGCTGCCGCTGGCTGCTGCGTGGGCGGCCGCATCAGGGCTCTCTTCTTCTCTGCTGTGGCCTGAACAACAGGAAGTGGCAGAACACCAGGGTCCGGTCCATGCGACCCTGGTAGTTCCGCCCGAGTGTCAGTTTGCACCGGGTAGCGCCGGGCGGCGCCCCGGGGCACATACCCCTTCTACAGTAGCAAGCCTAAGGAACAAAGGGCCCTGGTGCAAGACTTTATCTTGGGCCCCCCTCTCAAGAGGGGGATTGGATCACACTGGTCCCCCAAACCCCCCTGGCTCTAATGTCGCAGTAACGCACTGGACTCAGGACTTAACTGAGACCCCGCAGAGCACACCATAGATCCTGCACAGCCGATCTAAGACTCACTATAGTGTGCTCTGCAGGGTCTAAGGTGGGCAGGTCGCCGGGGTCCCTTTTACCTGCACCTCCTCCCAACTCCTCTTACCTGCTGCTGCTGGGGCCTGGCCTCCTCCACCCCTCCCCTGTCACCTCTACCATGCTGCCCCTGGTACAGCTGATACCGATGTAAGGGGCCCCCCAGCCTGCCCAGACCCCTCACATGGGTATCGGCAGTACCCCCCTGATGGTGGCCCTGTCTGTAATAATTTAATCAGAGAAATAGATAATAGGCAACATTACAATGTAAAGTTCCCTATTATAATCCATGTTTCTAATTGAACGAAATAACAGCACACAGTGTGCAGTTACATCAAATAAGCGTGACCAGGTTCTGAATAAAATGTACCACACCCCTAATGTATCAAGTCAAAAAATAAGGAGAAGAAGTGGGGCTTTTTAGGTACCAAGTGACAAAGACCAAAAATTACCACATGATAAAACAAGAGTATTTTATTATACAAAGGTTAAAAGATGTTTAAAAACATAATTGATATGTGCACATTACAAAACAGAAAAAGAAAAACAAATTGATCTCCAAATAACTGTTCCAGAGTTATAATATGAGGCTAGATGGCCATGACAAACATAATTGATATAACATGTTCTCGTATACAGATGCCAGGAATGGGGATTCTCTCAACGTGTTTTGCGTTCTGGGAAGCAGCTGTCGAGCTGCGACCTTGTGGACACTGGCGGCTTGGAGGTGATTGCGGACTGTGCTCTTTGTGGCTCCCCAGGTTTGGGGTCTCTTTTGATTACCTTCAGCTTTTGACGGTTGTCTGCTTATCACACTCTCCCCACCATCTATTGGGAGGTCCTCTCTGTCCTTTGGCAAGCTTGGGCCCTTGCTCTGCTGGTCTGGCCGGGCGCACAAGGATTACTCTCTGGGAGCGATCTCCTCCATCTCCTGAGGAAGCGCTTGGAGTGCGAAATGCATTGAGAGAATCACCATTCCTGCAAAAAGAAGAGGCATCTGTATACGAGAACATGTTATGTCAATTATGTTTGTCATGGCCATCTAGCCTCATGTTATAACTCTGGGATGTTTATTTGGAGATCAACCGGTTTTTCTTTTTAGCATCCTAGCCAGACGGTGTGCAGGGGGTGGGGCATGTGACACACACACTTCTCTCCCGCTGCCTGTTACTAGGAACGCGGCCGGAAGTTGGAGCGGTGAGTCATGGGACCCCACCCCCTTGCTGAGACGCCCGTCTCCCAGGGACCCTGCACTGCCCGATATTCCACCAAGGAGGATGCCCAGGATAGGACCTTACTGGGCCCCCCCACAGTCTCAGGCCCTGGTGCGGCTGCATTGGCAGTAGTTCTGCCCCCCTAGTTTCGGCCCTGAGTGGTGGATCTGGGGTATAAGTATGGAGGTTATGCCCTCTATGATTATCATCCTATAGTGATGGGCTGAACGCACCTGAGTTCGGTTCTAATAAGAACTTTAGAATAGGAAAACGTTTTTACAAGAACTTAGAACTCAATGATAGTTCCAGAACCTTGGAAAATCAAATGTCCCCATTTTGAAGACTTGTATACCAGTTAACCCTTTCGCTGCCAAGCCCCCCCGGAACATTTTTCAAATCAGCTGGCCACGCCATTTT
>NW_017307634.1:316499-326861 GCF_000935625.1 Nanorana parkeri
CAGATGCCGGCGGCCGGCAGCGGCGGTGCCGGCGGGGGGTGCGCCCGGTATTTTTGATAATAGCCGCTTTGTGAGCCGCTGATGACAGCTATTAATTTAAAGGGGACAGTCTGCTGAACAGTTCTACTATAAGCTGATGGTCGCTAAAGCGACTATCAGCTTATAGTAGAACTGTAAATGCCAGGTCCGTATAGCATACTGACCTGGCCAGCTGGAAGCACTTTTGTAGGTCCGTATGCCATACGTCCTTGGCAGCGAAAGGGTTAAGGACCATAAAAAGGGTATGGGGAGTCGGGTACTGCCCTGGGGGACATGCATCAATGCAAAAAAAAACACTTTTTAAAAATACAGTTTTTAAAGGAGCAGTGATTTTTACATTGCTTAAAGTGAAACAATAAAAATGAAAAATTCCTTTAAATATCGTGCCTGGGGGGGTCCCCTTAAACTGAATGTAACGTGGCACATCTGTATGATGTATAGAACCTGCTGCAGCAAAATTTCTAAAGAAAAATAATTACATTTAAATTGCCGGTAATTGATTTTCCCTTAGTCTTGTACACAACTGAATCGTTATGATATGGTTATCTAATGTTTTATATGTTCACTACGGTATGCCACAAGTTCTAACTCTGTTTACTGCAAGTTATTTGTATGCACTCGGGGAGGGTGGGGAGGCTTTGGACGCACGTCATTGAGTCCCCATGCATTTTGGTATGTGGACTCCTAGTACAGGCTCTGCCGTATGAAGCCCTCCACCCCCACTAGGCCATGCCTTCCCAGGGAGCCCTCGGCCCCGCGAAAAGGCATCTGCTGCCGACCTTGCGGCACTTAGAGTAAGGCAGATCCGTCTGCCCATGTCTGGTTATGTTTCCCTGTGTTCCCTTCATACCTTTGTCTCCCTCCCTTTTGTATATGCCTTTTGTGTTGTGAACTTGCTCGGGTCTCCTCGGTCCTCTGAGAGGATCCCATACGGATTCCACCAATGGCGACTCTAAAAGTAATTACATATAATGTGCGAGGCCTTAACTCCCCGCGCAAACGCTACCAGATCCTGTCGGAGATTGACAGAGGCGAAGCAGATGTGGTCTTCCTTCAAGAGACGCATCTCGCCTACATCTCCCCGACATTGATTAAAAGAGAATCAATCTTTACTTGCAGCGAGCCTCCCTACCCAGGGTCCCGGATTCCTTACTATCGCAACTTGAAGCAGACATCACAGAACTAGAATTTAAATCGGTCATCAAGAGCACCCCCTTAGGTAAAAGCCCGGGCCCAGATGGGTTTACCCTACTTTACTATAAACGCTTCCAAGACATTCTAGCCCCTCACTTTTGCTCCTATGCCAATGCTGTCTCCAAGACTGCCCCATGCGCCCAGAGTCCCTAATGGCCCACATCACCATAATAGCCAAACCCGAGAAAGATCCCTCAAAGTGCGCCAGCTACCGACCCATTTCCCTACTAAATGTAGATACAAAGTTATACGCTAAGATTTTGGCGAACAGGCTTTATCCTCTCCTTCCGTCGTGGGTCCACCCAGACCAGGTGGGCTTTATCCCAGGCAGGGAAGCTCGAGATAACGCTCTCAAATCAGTTAGCCTAATGCACATAGCTAAGCGTCTCAAGAGCCCCACTCTGCTCCTCTCCACTGACGCAGAGGAAGCATTTGACAGGGTGGCGTGGGACTTTCTCCTCGCCACTCTGTCCCACCTTGGTCTGGGGGCCCGGATGCTGTAGTGGATAATACTTTCTGGACTCAGGTGCTCCAGCTCATCAACCACATATGTGGCGAAGATCTCCCGAGAGATCCTTGGGTGGTCATGTTCCATCTCACCACTGACTCCCTGCGAACTTATCGGAAATCCATAGTCCCCTCCCTGTTGGGCCAAAGCCCTTATACCGAGAAACTGGGGATCTCCCAATGCACCCTCCTTGCAGGCTGGTTTCGGAAAGTGGATAACATCAAACTGATGGAGGAATTACTCTACACCTCCAAGGACTTGTACTCTACTAACTATAAGAAATGGGCGTGCTGGCTGGCCTTTCAAGACTCTGATATCTACCGTTCTCAATTGCTCGACACGGAGAATTGACTCCAGATGGACACAGTGGGTGAGAGATCTTAACACTGGATAAGGTGTGCCTTCTTCTAGGAGGTTAACAATCTTGCGGGCTAGGTGTTTGGCTGTATATCTGTATCCTACATAGCTGGATAGTTACAAGCATGGGATGCCACACAGCCCGATTAATACAAAACGACAATGCGACATTGTGCAAAACCGGTTAACGCCTCTACCTTTTGAATCCGTGATGTTAGCGTCTACGGCACCCTGAGGAAATTGCTCGACACGGAGAATTGACTCCAGATGGACACAGTGGGTGAGAGATCTTAACACTGGATAAGGTGTGCCTTCTTCTAGGAGGTTAACAATCTTGCGGGCTAGGTGTTTGGCTGTATATCTGTATCCTACATAGCTGGATAGTTACAAGCATGGGATGCCACACAGCCCGATTAATACAAAACGACAATGCGACATTGTGCAAAACCGGTTAACGCCTCTACCTTTTGAATCCGTGATGTTAGCGTCTACGGCGCCCTGAGGCAAGTTCACAAAAACCCCTTCCTACCCCATCCCGGCCCGTCCGCCTCCCCTCCTCTCCTTCCTCTTCTACAAGTCGTTGTCTTTCCCCCTGTCATTGTTTGTCTGTTCCGTGGGATACTGACTTAATCCATTCTGCTCTGAGTCAATTGCATTGTTAACATGTCCCCTGGTACTGTACTGTGTAATATGTATGTCATCTGAAAAACCCAATGAACGGAAATAATTTAAAAAAAAAACTTGCTGCACACATTCCAGGACCACACTTCACAGAGAAGCCTTGACGGGGCAGTGTGGCTTCTACATATTTTTGGCCAAAGGTTTGTGTAACTAAAACCTCTCTTTTTAACACATACTATTAGACAGGGTAACTTGTTTTGTTGCAGGCTAGCTGGCAAGTGTGCTGGGGACTTTTTTTGTGTTTTGTATTGTTGTAAGCCTTTCCATGTGCACCTTGCTATAAAGGCTGGTTATAAATTATGCGGTTACCATTCATTTCTAGGTGTGCTAACGTGGCGCACAGGAAGTGACAAATCTTCCTCTGATTGATGACCCTATATAAACTGGACTGTTCCATTGATCAGTGCTGAATAGTCTTTCAGCTTATGTTCCTGTGTTTCTGCTAAGCTTGATCACCTAATGCCTTGACCCAGATTGCTTTGACTATGATTGACTGCTGCCTTGACCTCTACTTGTTCCTGGATTCTGCCTCTGCCTGCTCCCTTTGTACCGTGCTGACCATCTGGCTTTGACCCCTGGCTTGCTTGACTTCTCTCCAGTCTTGCTCCCGACCACGCTGATCCCTCAGCAGGCTTCCAGCCCTGCCGACCTTCCCAGAGAGCCTGTTGCTGGACGTTTGCTGGGCACTGAGCCTGAACATCTCGGCACTCGTGCTACTCTCTGTCTGCTCGCTCCCTGTCCCCACTTCCAGGAGTATGAGACGAGCCACAAGGGAGGCCTCCTCAACCAAGTCGGTTCTCTACCAGGTACATGATAGTACCATTCAGCCAAAATGTCTGAGACTGAGAGGAGTGCTTCTCCCATGGAGGTGTAATGCCAACAAATAGCCTCCCTTACCCAGGCGGTGAAAAATCAACAGGAGGGATACTTTCAACTCAAGGGACGCATGACAGGCATAGTATAGCCATACACAACCTTCTGTAGCACCAGCTGCTGTCCCTGCTCAAGCAACCACAGCTCCTGAAAGTCGTATACCCACTCCCGAGAGATTGTCCGGGGACCGTCCGAAGTTCAGTGCGTTTAAAAACGCATGTCAGCTATACTTTACTTTCCAACCCCGAACATTCACTTTAGAAGCAACCCAAGTAGGATTTGTTATCTCCCTCCTCTCAGGAGAACCTCAGTCATGGGTCCATCATCTGCTGGAACATGACAGCTGCATACCTTTAGTTCCCTTTTTGATGCAATGGCTCAACTCTAGGATGATCCCCAAAGGGCTTCCATTGCGGGAGCCGTCCTCCATTCTCTACAACAGGGTCATCGCCCTGTCGAGGACTTTATAACCCGAATTCCGTAAATGGGGGTCAGACACCAACTGGAATGACGCCACCCTACGTCACCAACTGGAATGACGCCACCCTACGTCATCAGTTCCGATTGGGCCTGTCAGAGACTCTAAAGGACGAATTGGCTCGTGTCGGAACTCCTGGCACACTGGAAGAGCTCATCCAATTGTCCATTAGACTCGATCACAGGCTCAGAGAGAGGCGTATGGAAAAAGCCGGAGCAAGCCAACCCGCATGGATGTTGCCTCCTGCCCCAATGGCACCCGTTTCCCTTCTGAGGGAGCCATCAACTCCATCTTCATCTACTGATGTTGAACTCATGCAGTTGGGTCTTGTACGTGCTCCATTAACCTCAGAACGACAACACCGCTGCCGCCGCAACTACTTATGATTCCTACTTGCGGGGAATCGGGTAATTTCCTGCAGAATTGTCCAGTACGGCCTAGTAAGACCTTCTCCATCAGTTCTTCCAGTTGTTATACTCAAAAGAGACTTACTCACACTCACTCTTTCCCTACAGATACTGGGAAGAAGCACCCAGGTGATGGCCATAATTGATTCTGGCGACTGCAGTTGCTTCCTGGATCAACACTTCGCCTTGCTCCATCAAATTCCACTACAAACTAAGACCCGACCTCTCATAATCCAGTTAAACTAAGACCCGACCTCTCATAATCCATCCCAACTTGGGCCCAATTACTCAGAAATCCTGCCCGTTACTTGTCTCAACCTCTCTGCCAGTCATCAAGAGTATTTGTGCCTGGATATCGTCTCTTCACCCTTGTTCCCCCGTAATCTTGGGCATCCCTTGGTTACAGTAATAAAAAATAATTCTGATCTGGATCTGAATAGTAGGTGCCACACCCCTGGGATTTGTAATGACAAGGACAGAAAGTGGGGTTTTGAAAGCACCACAGGACCACTCCACAAAGACAAAAATTCATATATAAAAAATAATTTTTAATTAAATTGGTTTAAAAAGAACTGGATACATAATCCGATTAAAAATCAGCTAAATAGATGGCTCCGTGTGTGCTCTCTCCATGTATAACTTTCCTACAGCATGATTATAGCATGCTGTAGGAATTGAATACGAAAATGCATGATAGTTTTTAACATGATATTATGACACACGTCAAAAATAAACAACAAAATGACAATCCAATATATACTGTGATGCTGTGAGGGATTTGAAAGATTTACAGATGGAGGAACTAGTACGACGTTTCGCGCACACAGGCGCTTCTTCAGGAGACAGGGACTATCTGTGTAGTTTTAAAGAGTAGAAAGACATGGTAAACATTTATCATTCTCTTTGAGGTAATAATAAAATCCAAAATCAAATCAAATGAAGTTTCCGCCTACCAGTTTACATATGCTGACATATGTATGTGTCTGGGCGGATCTAGCCGAGCCGCGCACCTACGCAGTCCCCCCAGAAATGGGAGGGGTGCAATATGAGCCAAGTCCCAATATTGAGTCAGGGGCAAGGGGAGTAAAGACCTGAGAACAGATGAAAGGGGTATATACAGTATATGTAATATATAATAATAAACCGCCGTCCAGTTCGAATGAAGATCATGGCTAGAGGAATCCTCCTTTCATTCATAACAAAGTATATATGTATAACGCACGGCGGCCAGCGTGACTTACATGTAAGGGGTATTTCAGTCAGTCCATCTGTTGGTCGAAGGAGTGAGGAAATTGGACTAGTAAGCCGAACAAGAATGTCTATCTGCTTGTCCTTGGGAGATTAAATCCTCCAATTGCCCCCAACCCACCCACATCCAGTGCCGCCGCCTCCTGGCCGCAATCCCGTGGTTACAGATGCACAAATCACAAATAGACTGCAGTGTTAATTTCGTCACCGAAAATGTTTCGGTTTTTAGCCAATTTTCAGTCACAAAAATGAAACGAAAACAAAATTAAAGAGTAGTTAATGAGACAAAACGATTTTCGTCCAGTACTCAATTTTCGTCAACAAAATCAAACGAAAACGAAATCAATCATGAAAATCGTTGTCAACGATTCTCATTATCGATTATTTGCAGCACTGCCACCGCTGCTCTGCTCATCCGTTCTTCTCACACAGGGGACACAGGCCACTGCAGCCGGCACCAGTGGGGAGAAGAGACTGTCACTGCATTTCCCCTGCTGCCCCCCCTCGTACCTCCACTGCTTGGATTTTCCTGGTCCATCGCCGCCTGTTCCTCCTCTTCGCCGGCCCGTTCCTCCTCTGTCCCGTCTCCTTCCTCCTCTGCCCCGCCCCATGCCTTCTCTGTATCTAGAGGTTGGGAGTAATAGCCAGCCTGCTATTGGATATTTTAAAAAGCAATAGTCAATAGCAGGCTGGCTATTGCACTCGCCCGCTGTCAATCAAATCTCCTTCAGTTCCATCCTCTGCTGATTGAGAGCAGGCAATGGGTGGGTGCAATACCCAGCCTGCTATTGCACTCTAAAATAACCAATAACAGGCTGGCTATTGCTTCAAGCCACTGTTTGCTGTTTTGACATTCAGCTGCCTCAGCAACTGAATGTAGTAAAGTGGAAAGGTGACAGTAGGGGTCTAAAAGACTAAAATAAAATAAAAATTATCTGATGACTAAAATGCGACTAAAAATTTAAATTAATTTTCGTCAAAAGACAGACTAAAATGAAAATTAAATTTGGTGCCAACATTAACACTGACTGACTGAACCTATGGAAACGTTACCTTTCCATCTGAATATTGTTCTCTGCACTGTGTGCCTTCTGAGTCCCTCCTAAGCATGCAACCAGAAGTCTCCTCTGCACAACTTGTCCCTTCTACGTACTATGACTTTTTTTTATGTCTTCGACAGAAAACATGCAGATACCCTTCCTCCTCATCGTCCCTATGACTGCCCGATTGAGCTACTGCCAGGGGCCGAAATTCTCTTCGGATCTACCCCTTGTCTGAAGCTGAACTAGAGACACTACATGCCTATATTAAAGAGAACCTACAAAAAGGGTTCATCCGTCCCTCAACCTCACCTGCTGGTGCAGGAATCTTTTTTTTTGTGGAGAAAAAGGACAATTCGCTTAGACCCTGCATAGACTATCAGGGATTAAATAAGATCATGGTCAAGAACCGATATCCACTACCCCTAGTTCCCGAATTATTCAGTTTCCGATCTGCAAGAATTTTTTCCAAATTTGACTTAAGGGGTGCTTAGAATCCAGTGAGAATAAGTGAGGGGGATGAATGGAACACGGCCTTCCGTACACGTTTTGGAAATTTTGAGTATGTCGTCATGCCATTTAAGTTGTGCAACGCCTCTGCAACATTCCACCACTTCGTCAACGATATCTTTAGGTATTTCTTAGATCTCTTCACGATAGTTTACCTTGACAATATCTTGATTTTCTCCCCCTCTCTTGAGGCACATCAGGAACGCGTGAAAAAGGTCCCCCTCCGCCTTCGTAGGCACAAGCTGTATGTCAAGGCTGAAAATGTGACTTTGAAAGGGACTCAATCCAATTTTTGGGTTTAATCATATCCACCACAGGTGCTCTATGGACACCCAAAAGGTTACTGCTATTTATGATTGGCCAGCCCCAGAAGATCGCAAAGGAGTACAGAGATTTGTAGGATTCACAAACTTGCCAGAAGGTAGCGGTAAGAGCCTCATTATTCCATGAAAGTTCAGCAACCAGAGTATGGAACTGAACTGCGTATTGGCCGACAGTCATTCCCTGTTGACGAAGCAGAAGACGCTCTTGCCGGAACGCATCCAAGAACGCATGGAGGTTGGAGGTAATAGGATCTTGTCGTTTCCAGAATGGGGATGCCCAAGCTAGGGCCTCACTGGAAAGGAGGGAGATGATATACGCCACCTTGGTGCGATCTGCTGGAAAATGGTGGCTGGAAAGTTCAAAGTGGATGGAACACTGATTAATGAAACCACGACAAGCCTTAGGGTCACCAGAAAAACCTTGGTTTGTTGGCAAACGCAGGCAGGATTTGCCAGGTGTTGTAGGTAACATGGGAGCTGCTGAGGCAGAAGCAGGGACTGAATAAATCAGGGTTACAGTGGCTTGCAGGCAGAAGGTAAGATCCTGTAGAAACGGCATTATTTGCTCTTGATTTGCCTGCTGGGAGTCAAGTCTCTGAGCCAGATGTTGCATTTGCTCTTTGGTCGGTGACGTTTTCTCCAAGGGGGCCATGGCTTGAGCAAACTGTCACGATACTAGGGATGTAAGCCCACAAGCGAGCAGGTGGCACAGGATCCTCCAGGGCGTGGAGTCTAAGGGCCAGTCGGTGTTCTGCCAGAGACCCCCTCATGGAATTTTAAATTTTGCTGCGGCTGACCCCAGGTCATGACTCCCAGGTTCACCATGCAGGCAGAAGATCCAGATAAAGAGCCAAGGTCAGGGCAGGGTATACCGTGTTATATACTGTATAGGTAAAAAAAACGGACGGACGGCACAGTCGCATTGGTGGGTTGCGCGCGCCCCCTCGTGTGCGTGCATGGGCAGAAAAAACCCGTCCGATATAAAGAGTCGGCTGTTTCACATATACACGATCGGCGGCTCTATAGCCTGCCGATCGTGTATACAGGTGAAACTCGAATAATTAGAATATCGTGCAAAAGTTCATTTATTTCACTAATGCAACTTAAAAGGTGAAACTAATATATGAGATAGACTCATTACATGCAAAGCAATATAGTTCAAGCCGTGATTTGTCATAATTGTGATGATTATGGCTTACAGCTCATGAAAACCCCAAATCCACAATCTCAGAAAATTAGAATATTACATGCAATCATGACTGATGGATTCGTCAATTTTTGTAGACCCCCAAAGACCCCCTAACCCGCCAAGCTGCCGTGACAAAGAAAACCCCCAAAACCACAGAATTCAAGGGAGGGAGGGTGGGACAACCTGCTTCCTTCGTCGATTTCCGGAAAGAGGATGTCCCTCAGCCCTCGCAGCTCCTTCCCATGCGGCTCCTCCCGGACACCTGACTCCCAAGTCCAATCAGGTAAGAGCAGCTATTCCCATCGATCGTGCATACCGCCAAGCCTTCCTGGCCACGATATCTGACCAAACCACTACCACCCCAGGGAACTCCCGCCTAAAGCGCAGCAAATCAAATTTAATGTCCCTGATCAAATCCCTGGAAGCACGAACCCCCAGATTGTTGCCCCCGACGTGCAACACCAAAACGTCCGGTGGCCTATCAATCCGGGAAAAATAGTGAAATTCCGGCAAGACCCGGCTCCACGTAATTCCCCTAACTCCCAACCACCGCAGGGTGGCAACATCCTGGGGGACTCCTAGCTGCCTGCCCTCTGGCCTAGCGTCAGCCCGAATTCCCCCCCAACAGACGTAGGAATCTCCCAATATCCACACCAGGCCTTGCCGAAACTCTGTAAGAAAATCAGAGAACAATTAACCACACAAACCAAAAACAGCAAAACAACATCAGCGAGGCACAACAGATGAAGAGAGGAAAAACCACCGCCACCCACAACAAAAGATGAGGGCGAACATAAACCCGGAACCGATCCGACTCCCACCGGCCAATCCTCTGAACGACCATCTGAAGGTAGACCCCACCTGGCAGCCTCAGTAACTGCCCCCACCCGAAACGAATGAGTATTAAACTGCCGAGAATCTCGGCCCACCCCCGCCAAACACCGCCGAAACACTGCCAAAAACTGATAGCGCGACAGAGCAGAAGCATCCGCGTGCCGCAAAAAGGGGCCAGCCGCCTGTCCCCTCAGCTCCATGAAACCCTTGACGCAAGACACCGTTTCCACCCTGCCCAAAACAACCACCGCCCCCCGACCCAACTGATCGGTCTTGGAACGACGGATCCGCACCTCCACCAGCTCATCAGTCAAACCTACATCCCCCCACTGCAAGCCCCCCAAACCCAGCCGATTGTTACTGACAAGCTCACCCACCCGCAACGCCCCAAAAAAGAGCAGAACAGCCTCGTACCGGGAAACACACACCCCCGCCAACACACCCATAAGCTCCACCAGCAACTCAAAAGACACCAGACGCCTGGAGTCCGGGGCCACACGACCCTTCCGAAAACCCCGCATTGCCTGCCGAACCAAAAACTGCTTGGTCACGTCCTGCACACCCATAGACTTAAACAAAAAGGCGAAAGCAGCCAAACGCCCATTCATCTTGGAAACCGACACGCCCTGCGCAAAACCCCGCCCAATATAGTACAACAGTAATGACAAACGATCCCCGTCA